>NW_027411977.1:213661798-213962773 GCF_047663935.1 Musca autumnalis | reverse complement strand
TCCACGCTTATTGGTCTATGGGTTGTAGAAAAAATGTTCTTTAAAAAATCTACGTTTATTGGTCTATGGGTTGTAGTTGTTTCTAAAAATCCACGTTTATTGGTCTATGGGTTGTAGAAAAAATGTTCTTTAAAAATCCACGCTTATTGGTCTATGGGTTGTAGAAAAAATGTTCTTTAAAAATCCACGTTATTGGTCTATGGGTTGTAGATAAAATGTTCTTTTAAAAATCCACGTTTATTGGTCTATGGGTTGTAGAAAAAATGTTCTTTAAAAATCCACGCTTATTGGTCTATGGGTTGTAGAAAAAATGTTCTTTAAAAATCCACGTTTATTGGTCTATGGGTTGTAGAAAAAATGTTCTTTAAAAAATCCACGTTTATTGGTCTATGGGTTGTAGAAAAAATGTTCTTTAAAAATCCACGCTTATTGGTCTATGGGTTGTAGAAAAAATGTTCTTTAAAAATCCACGCTTATTGGTCTATGGGTTGTAGAAAAAATGTTCTTTAAAAATCCACGTTTATTGGTCTATGGGTTGTAGAAAAAATGTTCTTTAAAAATCCACGGCTTATTGGTCTATGGGTTGTAGAAAAAATGTTCTTTAAAAATCCACGTTTATTGGTCTATGGGTTGTAGAAAAAATGTTCTTTAAAAATCCACGTTTATTGGTCTATGGGTTGTAGATAAAATGTCTTTTAAAAATCCACGTTTATTGGTCTATGGGTTGTAGAAAAAATGTTCTTTAAAAATCCACGCTTATTGGTCTATGGGTTGTAGAAAAAATGTTCTTTAAAAATCCACGCTTATTGGTCTATGGGTTGTAGATAAAATGTCTTTTAAAAATCCACGTTTATTGGTCTATGGGTTGTAGAAAAAATGTTCTTTAAAAATCCACGCTTATTGGTCTATGGGTTGTAGAAAAAATGTTCTTTAAAAATCCACGTTTATTGGTCTATGGGTTGTAGATAAAATGTCTTTTAAAAATCCACGTTTATTGGTCTATGGGTTGTAGAAAAAATGTTCTTTAAAAATCCACGCTTATTGGTCTATGGGTTGTAGAAAAAATGTTCTTTAAAAATCCACGTTTATTGGTCTATGGGTTGTAGATAAAATGTCTTTTAAAAATCCACGTTTATTGGTCTATGGGTTGTAGAAAAAATGTTCTTTAAAAATCCACGCTTATTGGTCTATGGGTTGTAGAAAAAATGTTCTTTAAAAATCCACGTTTATTGGTCTATGGGTTGTAGAAAAAATGTCTTTTAAAAATCCACGTTTATTGGTCTATGGGTTGTAGAAAAAATGTTCTTTAAAAATCCACGTTTATTGGTCTATGGGTTGTAGAAAAAATGTTCTTTAAAAATCCACGTTTATTGGTCTATGGGTTGTAGAAAAAATGTTCTTTAAAAATCCACGTTTATTGGTCTATGGGTTGTAGAAAAAATGTCTTTTAAAAATCCACGTTTATTGGTCTATGGGTTGTAGAAAAAATGTTCTTTAAAAATCCACGTTTATTGGTCTATGGGTTGTAGAAAAAATGTTCTTTAAAAATCCACGTTTATTGGTCTATGGGTTGTAGAAAAAATGTTCTTTAAAAATCCACGTTTATTGGTCTATGGGTTGTAGAAAAAATGTTCTTTAAAAATCCACGTTTATTGGTCTATGGGTTGTAGATAAAATGTCTTTTAAAAATCCACGTTTATTGGTCTATGGGTTGTAGAAAAAATGTTCTTTAAAAATCCACGTTTATTGGTCTATGGGTTGTAGAAAAAATGTTCTTTAAAAATCCACTTTTATTGGTCTATGGGTTGTAGAAAAAATGTTCTTTAAAAATCCACGCTTATTGGTCTATGGGTTGTAGAAAAAATGTTCTTTAAAAATCTACGTTTATTGGTCTATGGGTTGTAGAAAAAATGTTCTTTAAAAATCCACGTTTATTGGTCTATGGGTTGTAGATAAAATGTCTTTTAAAAATCCACGTTTATTGGTCTATGGGTTGTAGAAAAAATGTTCTTTAAAAATCCACGCTTATTGGTCTATGGGTTGTAGAAAAAATGTTCTTTAAAAATCTACGTTTATTGGTCTATGGGTTGTAGAAAAAATGTTCTTTAAAAATCCACGTTTATTGGTCTATGGGTTGTAGATAAAATGTCTTTTAAAAATCCACGTTTATTGGTCTATGGGTTGTAGAAAAAATGTTCTTTAAAAATCCACGCTTATTGGTCTATGGGTTGTAGAAAAAATGTTCTTTAAAAATCCACGTTTATTGGTCTATGGGTTGTAGATAAAATGTCTTTTAAAAATCCACGTTTATTGGTCTATGGGTTGTAGAAAAAATGTTCTTTAAAAATCCACGCTTATTGGTCTATGGGTTGTAGAAAAAATGTTCTTTAAAAATCCACGTTTATTGGTCTATGGGTTGTAGATAAAATGTCTTTTAAAAATCCACGTTTATTGGTCTATGGGTTGTAGAAAAAATGTTCTTTAAAAATCCACGCTTATTGGTCTATGGGTTGTAGAAAAAATGTTCTTTAAAAATCCACGCTTATTGGTCTATGGGTTGTAGAAAAAATGTTCTTTAAAAATCTACGTTTATTGGTCTATGGGTTGTAGAAAAAATGTTCTTTAAAAATCCACGTTTATTGGTCTATGGGTTGTAGATAAAATGTCTTTTAAAAATCCACGTTTATTGGTCTATGGGTTGTAGAAAAAATGTTCTTTAAAAATCCACGCTTATTGGTCTATGGGTTGTAGAAAAAATGTTCTTTAAAAATCCACGTTTATTGGTCTATGGGTTGTAGATAAAATGTCTTTTAAAAATCCACGTTTATTGGTCTATGGGTTGTAGAAAAAATGTTCTTTAAAAATCCACGCTTATTGGTCTATGGGTTGTAGAAAAAATGTTCTTTAAAAATCCACGTTTATTGGTCTATGGGTTGTAGATAAAATGTCTTTTAAAAATCCACGTTTATTGGTCTATGGGTTGTAGAAAAAATGTTCTTTAAAAATCCACGCTTATTGGTCTATGGGTTGTAGAAAAAATGTTCTTTAAAAATCTACGTTTATTGGTCTATGGGTTGTAGAAAAAATGTTCTTTAAAAATCCACGTTTATTGGTCTATGGGTTGTAGATAAAATGTCTTTTAAAAATCCACGTTTATTGGTCTATGGGTTATAGAAAAAATGTTCTTTAAAAATCCACGCTTATTGGTCTATGGGTTGTAGAAAAAAATGTTCTTTAAAAATCCACGTTTATTGGTCTATGGGTTGTAGATAAAATGTCTTTTAAAAATCCACGTATATTGGTCTATGGGTTGTAGAAAAAATGTTCTTTAAAAATCCACGCTTATTCTTCTATGGGTTGTAGAAAAAATGTTCTTTAAAAATCTACGTTTATTGGTCTATGGGTTGTAGAAAAAATGTTCTTTAAAAATCCACGTTTATTGGTCTATGGGTTGTAGATAAAATGTCTTTTAAAAATCCACGTTTATTGGTCTATGGGTTGTAGAAAAAATGTTCTTTAAAAATCCACGCTTATTGGTCTATGGGTTGTAGAAAAAATGTTCTTTAAAAATCTACGTTTATTGGTCTATGGGTTGTAGAAAAAATGTTCTTTAAAAATCCACGTTTATTGGTCTATGGGTTGTAGATAAAATGTCTTTTAAAAATCCACGTTTATTGGTCTATGGGTTGTAGATAAAATGTCTTTTAAAAATCCACGTTTATTGGTCTATGGGTTGTAGAAAAAATGTTCTTTAAAAATCCACGCTTATTGGTCTATGGGTTGTAGAAAAAATGTTCTTTAAAAATCCACGCTTATTGGTCTATGGGTTGTAGAAAAAATGTTCTTTAAAAATCCACGCTTATTGGTCTATGGGTTGTAGAAAAAATGTTCTTTAAAAATCTACGTTTATTGGTCTATGGGTTGTAGAAAAAATGTTCTTTAAAAATCCACGTTTATTGGTCTATGGGTTGTAGATAAAATGTCTTTTAAAAATCCACGTTTATTGGTCTATGGGTTGTAGAAAAAATGTTCTTTAAAAATCCACGTTTATTGGTCTATGGGTTGTAGAAAAAATGTTCTTTAAAAATCCACGCTTATTGGTCTATGGGTTGTAGAAAAAATGTTCTTTAAAAATCCACGTTTATTGGTCTATGGGTTGTAGAAAAAATGTTCTTTAAAAATCCACGTTTATTGGTCTATGGGTTGTAGAAAAAATGTTCTTTAAAAATCCACGCTTATTGGTCTATGGGTTGTAGAAAAAATGTTCTTTAAAAATCCACGTTTATTGGTCTATGGGTTGTAGAAAAAATGTTCTTTAAAAATCCACGTTTTTTGGTTTATGGGTTGTAGAAAAAATGTTCTTTAAAAATCCACGTTTATTGGTCTATGGGTTGTAGAAAAAATGTTCTTTAAAAATCTACGTTTATTGGTCTATGGGTTGTAGAAAAAATGTTCTTTAAAAATCCACGTTTATTGGTCTATGGGTTGTAGAAAAAATGTTCTTTAAAAATCCACGTTTTTTGGTCTATGGGTTGTAGAAAAAATGTTCTTTAAAAATCTACGTTTATTGGTCTATGGGTTGTAGAAAAAATGTTCTTTAAAAATCCACGTTTTTTGGTCTATGGGTTGTAGATAAAATGTTCTTTAAAAATCCACGTTTATTGGTCTATGGGTTGTAGAAAAAATGTTCTTTAAAAATCCACGTTTATTGGTCTATGGGTTGTAGAAAAAATGTTCTTTAAAAATCCACGCTTATTGGTCTATGGGTTGTAGAAAAAATGTTCTTTAAAAATCCACGTTTATTGGTCTATGGGTTGTAGAAAATATGTTCTTTAAAAATCCACGCTTATTGGTCTATGGGTTGTAGAAAAAATGTTCTTTAAAAATCCACGTTTATTGGTCTATGGGTTGTAGAAAAAATGTTCTTTAAAAATCCACGCTTATTGGTCTATGGGTTGTAGAAAAAATGTTCTTTAAAAATGTCCGTTTATTGGTCTATGGGTTGTAGAAAAAATTTTCTTTAAAAATCCACGTTTATTGGTCTATGGGTTGTAGAAAAAATGTTCTTTAAAAATCCACGCTTATTGGTCTATGGGTTGTAGAAAAAATGTTCTTTAAAAATCTACGTTTATTGGTCTATGGGTTGTAGAAAAAATGTTCTTTAAAAATCCACGTTTTTTGGTCTATGGGTTGTAGATAAAATGTTCTTTAAAAATCCACGTTTATTGGTCTATGGGTTGTAGAAAAAATGTTCTTTAAAAATCCACGCTTATTGGTCTATGGGTTGTAGAAAAAATGTTCTTTAAAAATCTACGTTTATTGGTCTATGGGTTGTAGAAAAAATGTTCTTTAAAAATCCACGTTTTTTGGTCTATGGGTTGTAGATAAAATGTTCTTTAAAAATCCACGTTTATTGGTCTATGGGTTGTAGAAAAAATGTTCTTTAAAAATCCACGCTTATTGGTCTATGGGTTGTAGAAAAAATGTTCTTTAAAAATCCACGCTTATTGGTCTATGGGTTGTAGAAAAAATGTTCTTTAAAAATCTACGTTTATTGGTCTATGGGTTGTAGAAAAAATGTTCTTTAAAAATCCACGCTTATTGGTCTATGGGTTGTAGAAAAAATGTTCTTTAAAAATCCACGTTTATTGGTCTATGGGTTGTAGAAAAAATGTTCTTTAAAAATCCAGGTTTATTGGTCTATGGGTTGTAGAAAAAATGTTCTTTAAAAATCCACGTTTTTTGGTCTATGGGTTGTAGAAAAAATGTTCTTTAAAAATCCACGTTTATTGGTCTATGGGTTGTAGAAAAAATGTTCTTTAAAAATCCACGTTTATTGGTCTATGGGTTGTAGAAAAAATGTTCTTTAAAAATCCACGTTTTTTGGTCTATGGGTTGTAGAAAAAATGTTCTTTAAAAATCCACGTTTATTGGTCTATGGGTTGTAGAAAAAATGTTCTTTAAAAATCTACGTTTATTGGTCTATGGGTTGTAGAAAAAATGTTCTTTAAAAATCCACGTTTATTGGTCTATGGGTTGTAGAAAAAATGTTCTTTAAAAATCCACGCTTATTGGTCTATGGGTTGTAGAAAAAATGTTCTTTAAAAATCCACGTTTATTGGTCTATGGGTTGTAGAAAAAATGTTCTTTAAAAATCCACGCTTATTGGTCTATGGGTTGTAGAAAAAATGTTCTTTAAAAATCCACGTTTATTGGTCTATGGGTTGTAGAAAAAATGTTCTTTAAAAATCCACGCTTATTGGTCTATGGGTTGTAGAAAAAATGTTCTTTAAAAATCCACGTTTATTGGTCTATGGGTTGTAGAAAAAATGTTTTTTAAAAATCCACGTTTTTTGGTCTATGGGTTGTAGAAAAAATGTTCTTTAAAAATCCACGTTTATTGGTCTATGGGTTGTAGAAAAAATGTTCTTTAAAAATCCACGCTTATTGGTCTATGGGTTGTAGAAAAAATGTTCTTTAAAAATCCACGTTTATTGGTCTATGGGTTGTAGAAAAAATGTTCTTTAAAAATCCACGCTTATTGGTCTATGGGTTGTAGAAAAAATGTTCTTTAAAAATCCACGTTTATTGGTCTATGGGTTGTAGAAAAAATGTTTTTTAAAAATCCACGTTTTTTGGTCTATGGGTTGTAGAAAAAATGTTCTTTAAAAATCCACGTTTATTGGTCTATGGGTTGTAGAAAAAATGTTCTTTAAAAATCCACGTTTATTGGTCTATGGGTTGTAGAAAAAATGTTCTTTAAAAATCCACGTTAATTGGTCTATGGGTTGTAGAAAAAATGTTCTTTAAAAATCCACGTTTATTGGTCTATGGGTTGTAGAAAAAATGTTCTTTAAAAATCCACGTTTATTGGTCTATGGGTTGTAGAAAAAATGTTCTTTAAAAATCCACGTTTATTGGTCTATGGGTTGTAGAAAAAATGTTCTTTAAAAATCCACGTTTATTGGTCTATGGGTTGTAGAAAAAATGTTCTTTAAAAATCCACGCTTATTGGTCTATGGGTTGTAGAAAAAATGTTCTTTAAAAATCCACGTTTATTGGTCTATGGGTTGTAGAAAAAATGTTCTTTAAAAATCCACGCTTATTGGTCTATGGGTTGTAGAAAAAATGTTCTTTAAAAATCCACGTTTATTGGTCTATGGGTTGTAGAAAAAATGTTCTTTAAAAATCCACGCTTATTGGTCTATGGGTTGTAGAAAAAATGTTCTTTAAAAATCCACGTTTATTGGTCTATGGGTTGTAGAAAAAATGTTCTTTAAAAATCCATGTTTTTTGGTCTATGGGTTGTAGAAAAAATGTTCTTTAAAAATCCACTTTTATTGGTCTATGGGTTGTAGAAAAAATGTTCTTTAAAAATCCACGTTTTTTGGTCTATTAGTTGTAGATAAAATGTTCTTTAAAAATCCACGCTTATTGGTCTATGGGTTGTAGAAAAAATGTTCTTTAAAAATCCACGTTTATTGGTCTATGGGTTGTAGAAAAAATGTTCTTTAAAAATCCACGTTTATTGGTCTATGGGTTGTAGAAAAAATGTTCTTTAAAAATCTACGTTTATTGGTCTATGGGTTGTAGAAAAAATGTTCTTTAAAAATCCACGTTTTTTGGTCTATGGGTTGTAGATAAAATGTTCTTTAAAAATCCACGTTTATTGGTCTATGGGTTGTAGAAAAAATGTTCTTTAAAAATCCACGTTTATTGGTCTATGGGTTGTAGAAAAAATGTTCTTTAAAAATCCACGCTTATTGGTCTATGGGTTGTAGAAAAAATGTTCTTTAAAAATCCACGTTTATTGGTCTATGGGTTGTAGAAAAAATGTTCTTTAAAAATCCACGCTTATTGGTCTATGGGTTGTAGAAAAAATGTTCTTTAAAAATCCACGCTTATTGGTCTATGGGTTGTAGAAAAAATGTTCTTTAAAAATCCACGTTTTTTGGTCTATGGGTTGTAGAAAAAATGTTCTTTAAAAATCCACGTTTATTGGTCTATGGGTTGTAGAAAAAATGTTCTTTAAAAATCCACGTTTATTGGTCTATGGGTTGTAGAAAAAATGTTCTTTAAAAATCCACGTTTATTGGTCTATGGGTTGTAGAAAAAATGTTCTTTAAATATCCACGCTTATTGGTCTATGGGTAGGTGAAAAAATATTCTTTAAAAATCCACGTTTATTGGTCTATGGGTAGGTGAAAAATATTCTTTAAAAATCCACGTTTATTGGTCTATAGGTCGTTGAACAACTATTCTTCAAAAATCCACTTTTATTGGTCTAGGTTGTAGAAAAAATGTTCTTTAAAAATCCACGTTTATTGGTCTATGGGTTGTAGGAAAAATGTTCTTTAAAAATCCACGTTTATTGGTCTATGGGTTGTAGAAAAAATGTTCTTAAAAAATCCACGTTTATTGGTCTATGGGTTGTAGAAAAAATGTTCTCTAAAAATCCACGTTTATTGGTCTATGGGTTGTAGAAAAAATGTGCTTAAAAAATCCACGTTTATTGGTCTAGGGGTTGTAGAAAAAATGTTCTTAAAAAATCCACGTTTATTGGTCTATGGGTTGTAGAAAAAATGTTCTTTAAAAATCCACGTTTATTGGTCTATGGGTTGTAGAAAAAATGTTCTTTAAATATCCACGCTTATTGGTCTATGGGTAGGTGAAAAAATATTCTTTAAAAATCCACGTTTATTGGTCTATGGGTAGGTGAAAAATATTCTTTAAAAATCCACGTTTATTGGTCTATAGGTCGTTGAACAACTATTCTTCAAAAATCCACTTTTATTGGTCTAGGTTGTAGAAAAAATGTTCTTTAAAAATCCACGTTTATTGGTCTATGGGTTGTAGGAAAAATGTTCTTTAAAAATCCACGTTTATTGGTCTATGGGTTGTAGAAAAAATGTTCTTAAAAAATCCACGTTTATTGGTCTATGGGTTGTAGAAAAAATGTGCTTAAAAAATCCACGTTTATTGGTCTAGGGGTTGTAGAAAAAATGTTCTCTAAAAATCCACGTTTATTGGTCTATGGGTTGTAGAAAAAATGTTCTTTAAAAATACACGTTTATTGGTCTATGGGTAGGTGAAAAATATTCTTTAAAAATCCACGTTTATTGGTCTATAGGTCGTTGAACAACTATTCTTCAAAAATCCACTTTTATTGGTCTAGGTTGTAGAAAAAATGTTCTTTAAAAATCCACGTTTATTGGTCTATGGGTTGTAGAAAAAATGTTCTTTAAAAATCCACGTTTATTGGTCTATGGGTAGGTGAAAAAATATTCTTTAAAAATCCACGTTTATTGGTCTATGAGTAGGTGAAAAAATATTCTTTAAAAATCCACGTTTATTGGTCTATGGGTAGGTGAAAAATATTCTTTAAAAATCCACGTTTATTGGTCTATAGGTCGTTGAACAACTATTCTTCAAAAATCCACTTTTATTGGTCTAGGTTGTAGAAAAAATGTTCTTTAAAAATCCACGTTTATTGGTCTATGGGTTGTAGAAAAAATGTTCTTTAAAAATCCACGTTTATTGGTCTATGGGTTGTAGAAAAAATGTTCTTTAAAAATCCACGTTTATTGGTCTATGGGTAGGTGAAAAAATATTCTTTAAAAATCCACGTTTATTGGTCTATGGGTAGGTGAAAAAATATTCTTTAAAAATCCACGTTTATTGGTCTATGGGTAGGTGAAAAATATTCTTTAAAAATCCACGTTTATTGGTCTATAGGTCGTTGAACAACTATTCTTCAAAAATCCACTTTTATTGGTCTAGGTTATAGAAAAAATGTTCTTTAAAAATCCACGTTTATTGGTCTATGGGTTGTAGAAAAAATGTTCTTTAAAAATCCACGTTTATTGGTCTATGGGTTGTAGAAAAAATGTTCTTTAAAAATCCACGTTTATTGGTCTATGGGTAGGTGAAAAAATATTCTTTAAAAATCCACGTTTATTGGTCTATGGGTAGGTGAAAAAATATTCTTTAAAAATCCACGTTTATTGGTCTATGGGTAGGTGAAAAATATTCTTTAAAAATCCACGTTTATTGGTCTATAGGTCGTTGAACAACTATTCTTCAAAAATCCACTTTTATTGGTCTAGGTTGTAGAAAAAATGTTCTTTAAAAATCCACGTTTATTGGTCTATGGGTTGTAGAAAAAATGTTCTTTAAAAATCCACGTTTATTGGTCTATGGGTTGTAGAAAAAATGTTCTTAAAAAATCCACGTTTATTGGTCTATGGGTTGTAGAAAAAATGTTCTTAAAAAATCCACGTTTATTGGTCTATGGGTTGTAGAAAAAATGTGCTTAAAAAATCCACGTTTATTGGTCTAGGGGTTGTAGAAAAAATGTTCTTTAAAAATACACGTTTATTGGTCTATGGGTTGTAGAAAAATATTCTTTAAAAATCCACGTTTATTGTTCTAAGGGTAGGTGAAAAATATTCTTAAATAATCCACGTTTATTGGTCTATGGGTAGGTGAAAAAATATTCTTTAAAAATCCACGTTTATTGGTCTATGGGTAGGTGAAAAATATTCTTTAAAAATCCACGTTTATTGGTCTATGGGTAGGTGAAAAAATATTCTTTAAAAATCCACGTTTATTGGTCTATGGGTAGGTGAAAAATATTCTTTAAAAATCCACGTTTATTGGTCTATAGGTCGTTGAACAACTATTCTTCAAAAATCCACTTTTATTGGTCTAGGTTGTAGAAAAAATGTTCTTTAAAAATCCACGTTTATTGGTCTATGGGTTGTAGAAAAAATGTTCTTTAAAAATCCACGTTTATTGGTCTATGGGTTGTAGAAAAAATGTTCTTTAAAAATCCACGTTTATTGGTCTATGGGTAGGTGAAAAAATATTCTTTAAAAATCCACGTTTATTGGTCTATGGGTAGGTGAAAAAATATTCTTTAAAAATCCACGTTTATTGGTCTATGGGTAGGTGAAAAAATATTCTTTAAAAATCCACGTTTGTTGGTCTATGGGTCGTTGAACAACTATTCTTCAAAAATCCACGTTTATTGGTCTATAGGTCGTTGAACAACTATTCTTCAAAAATCCACTTTTATTGGTCTAGGTTGTAGAAAAAATGTTCTTTAAAAATCCACGTTTATTGGTCTATGGGTTGTAGAAAAAATGTTCTTTAAAAATCCACGTTTATTGGTCTATGGGTTGTAGAAAAAATGTTCTTTAAAAATCCACGTTTATTGGTCTATGGGTAGGTGAAAAAATATTCTTTAAAAATCCACGTTTGTTGGTCTATGGGTCGTTGAACAACTATTCTTCAAAAATCCACGTTTATTGGTCTATAGGTCGTTGAACAACTATTCTTCAAAAATCCACTTTTATTGGTCTAGGTTGTAGAAAAAATGTTCTTTAAAAATCCATGTTTATTGGTCTATGGGTTGTAGAAAAAATATTCTTTAAAAATCCACGTTTATTGGTCTATGGGTTGTAGAAAAAATATTCTTTAAAAATCCACGTTTATTGGTCTATGGGTAGGTGAAAAATATTCTTTAAAAATCCACGTTTATTGGTCTATGGGTAGGTAAAAAATATTCTTTAAAAATCCACGTTTATTGGTCTATGGGTAGGTGAAAAAATATTCGTTAAAAATCCACGTTTATTGGTCTATGGGTAGGTGAAAAAATATTCTTTAAAAATCCACGTTTATTGGTCTATGGGTAGGTGAAAAAATATTCTTTAAAAATCCACGTTTATTGGTCTATGGGCTGTAGAAAAAATGTTCTTAAAAAATCCACGTTTATTGGTCTATGGGTTGTAGAAAAATGTTCTTTAAAAATCCACGTTTATTGGTCTATGGGTTGTAGAAAAAATGTTCTTTAAAAATCCACGTTTATTGGTCTATGGGTTGTAGAAAAAATGTTCTTTAAAAATCCACGTTTATTGGTCTATGGGTTGTAGAAAAAATGTTCTTTAAAAATCCACGTTTATTGGTCTATGGGTTGTAGAAAAAATGTTCTTTAAAAATCCACGTTTATTGGTCTATGGGTTGTAGAAAAAATGTTCTTTAAAAATCCACGTTTATTGGTCTATGGGTTGTAGAAAAAATGTTCTTTAAAAATCCACTTTTATTGGTCTATGGGTTGTAGAAAAAATGTTCTTTAAAAATCCACGTTTATTGGTCTATGGGTTGTAGAAAAAATGTTCTTTAAAAATCCACGTTTTTTGGTCTATGGGTTGTAGAAAAAATGTTCTTTAAAAATCCACGTTTATTGGTCTATGGGTTGTAGAAAAAAAGTTCTTTAAAAATCCACTTTTATTGGTCTATGGGTTGTAGAAAAAATGTTCTTTAAAAATCCACGTTTATTGGTCTATGGGTTGTAGAAAAAATGTTCTTTAAAAATCCACGTTTTTTGGTCTATGGGTTGTAGAAAAAATGTTCTTTAAAAATCCACGTTTATTGGTCTATGGGTTGTAGAAAAAATGTTCTTTAAAAATCCACTTTTATTGGTCTATGGGTTGTAGAAAAAATGTTCTTTAAAAATCCACGTTTTTTGGTCTATGGGTTGTAGAAAAAATGTTCTTTAAAAATCCACGTTTATTGGTCTATGGGTTGTAGAAAAAATGTTCTTTAAAAATCCACTTTTATTGGTCTATGGGTTGTAGAAAAAATGTTCTTTAAAAATCCACGCTTATTGGTCTATGGGTTGTAGAAAAAATGTTCTTTAAAAATCTACGTTTATTGGTCTATGGGTTGTAGAAAAAATGTTCTTTAAAAATCCACGTTTTTTGGTCTATGGGTTGTAGATAAAATGTCTTTTAAAAATCCACGTTTATTGGTCTATGGGTTGTAGAAAAAATGTTCTTTGAAAATCCACGTTTATTGGTCTATGGGTTGTAGAAAAAATGTTCTTTAAAAATCCACTTTTATTGGTCTATGGGTTGTAGAAAAAATGTTCTTTAAAAATCCACGCTTATTGGTCTATGGGTTGTAGAAAAAATGTTCTTTAAAAATCTACGTTTATTGGTCTATGGGTTGTAGAAAAAATGTTCTTTAAAAATCCACGCTTATTGGTCTATGGGTTGTAGATAAAATGTCTTTTAAAAATCCACGTTTATTGGTCTATGGGTTGTAGAAAAAATGTTCTTTAAAAATCCACGTTTATTGGTCTATGGGTTGTAGAAAAAATGTTCTTTAAAAATCCACGCTTATTGGTCTATGGGTTGTAGAAAAAATGTTCTTTAAAAATCCACGCTTATTGGTCTATGGGTTGTAGAAAAAATGTTCTTTAAAAATCCACGCTTATTGGTCTATGGGTTGTAGAAAAAATGTTCTTTAAAAATCCACGTTTATTGGTCTATGGGTTGTAGATAAAATGTCTTTTAAAAATCCACGTTTATTGGTCTATGGGTTGTAGAAAAAATGTTCTTTAAAAATCCACGTTTATTGGTCTATGGGTTGTAGAAAAAATGTTCTTTAAAAATCCACGCTTATTGGTCTATGGGTTGTAGAAAAAATGTTCTTTAAAAATCCACGTTTATTGGTCTATGGGTTGTAGAAAAAATGTTCTTTAAAAATCCACGCTTATTGGTCTATGGGTTGTAGAAAAAACGTTCTTTAAAAATCCACGTTTATTGGTCTATGGGTTGTAGAAAAAATGTTCTTTAAAAATCCACGTTTATTGGTCTATGGGTTGTAGAAAAAATGTTCTTTAAAAATCCACGCTTATTGGTCTATGGGTTGTAGAAAAAATGTTCTTTAAAAATCCACGTTTATTGGTCTATGGGTTGTAGAAAAAATGTTCTTTAAAAATCCACGCTTATTGGTCTATGGGTTGTAGAAAAAATGTTCTTTAAAAATCCACGTTTATTGGCCTATGGGTTGTAGAAAAAATGTTCTTTAAAAATCCACGCTTATTGGTCTATGGGTTGTAGAAAAAATGTTCTTTAAAAATCCACGTTTATTGGTCTATGGGTTGTAGAAAAAATGTTCTTTAAAAATCCACGCTTATTGGTCTATGGGTTGTAGAAAAAATGTTCTTTAAAAATCCACGTTTATTGGTCTATGGGTTGTAGAAAAAATGTTCTTTAAAAATCCACGCTTATTGGTCTATGGGTTGTAGAAAAAATGTTCTTTAAAAATCTACGTTTATTGGTCTATGGGTTGTAGAAAAAATGTTCTTTAAAAATCCACGTTTATTGGTCTATGGGTTGTAGAAAAAATGTTCTTTAAAAATCCACGCTTATTGGTCTATGGGTTGTAGAAAAAATGTTCTTTAAAAATCTACGTTTATTGGTCTATGGGTTGTAGAAAAAATGTTCTTTAAAAATCCACGTTTTTTGGTCTATGGGTTGTAGATAAAATGTTCTTTAAAAATCCACGTTTATTGGTCTATGGGTTGTAGAAAAAATGTTCTTTAAAAATCCACGTTTATTGGTCTATGGGTTGTAGAAAAAATGTTCCTTAAAAATCCACGCTTATTGGTCTATGGGTTGTAGAAAAAATGTTTTTTAAAAATCCACGTTTATTGGTCTATGGGTTGTAGAAAAAATGTTCTTTAAAAATCCACGCTTATTGGTCTATGGGTTGTAGAAAAAATTTTCTTTAAAAATCCACGTTTTTTGGTCTATGGGTTGTAGATAAAAAGTTCTTTAAAAATCCACGTTTATTGGTCTATGGGTTGTAGAAAAAATTTTCTTTAAAAATCTACGTTTATTGGTCTATGGGTTGTAGAAAAAATGTTCTTTAAAAATCCACGTTTTTTGGTCTATGGGTTGTAGATAAAATGTTCTTTAAAAATCCACGTTTATTGGTCTATGGGTTGTAGAAAAAATGTTCTTTAAAAATCCACGTTTATTGGTCTATGGGTTGTAGAAAAAATGTTCTTTAAAAATCCACGCTTATTGGTCTATGGGTTGTAGAAAAAATGTTCTTTAAAAATCCACGTTTATTGGTCTATGGGTTGTAGAAAAAATGTTCTTTAAAAATCCACGCTTATTGGTCTATGGGTTGTAGAAAAAATGTTCTTTAAAAATCCCCGTTTATTGGTCTATGGGTTGTAGAAAAAATGTTCTTTAAAAATCCACGCTTATTGGTCTATGGGTTGTAGAAAAAATGTTCTTTAAAAATCTACGTTTATTGGTCTATGGGTTGTAGAAAAAATGTTCTTTAAAAATCCACGTTTATTGGTCTATGGGTTGTAGAAAAAATGTTCTTTAAAAATCCACGCTTATTGGTCTATGGGTTGTAGAAAAAATGTTCTTTAAAAATCTACGTTTATTGGTCTATGGGTTGTAGAAAAAATGTTCTTTAAAAATCCACGTTTTTTGGTCTATGGGTTGTAGATAAAATGTTCTTTAAAAATCCACGTTTATTGGTCTATGGGTTGTAGAAAAAATGTTCTTTAAAAATCCACGCTTATTGGTCTATGGGTTGTAGAAAAAATGTTCTTTAAAAATCTACGTTTATTGGTCTATGGGTTGTAGAAAAAATGTTCTTTAAAAATCCACGTTTTTTGGTCTATGGGTTGTAGATAAAATGTTCTTTAAAAATCCACGTTTATTGGTCTATGGGTTGTAGAAAAAATGTTCTTTAAAAATCCACGTTTATTGGTCTATGGGTTGTAGAAAAAATGTTCTTTAAAAATCCACGCTTATTGGTCTATGGGTTGTAGAAAAAATGTTCTTTAAAAATCTACGTTTATTGGTCTATGGGTTGTAGAAAAAATGTTCTTTAAAAATCCACGCTTATTGGTCTATGGGTTGTAGAAAAAATGTTCTTTAAAAATCCACGTTTATTGGTCTATGGGTTGTAGAAAAAATGTTCTTTAAAAATCCAGGTTTATTGGTCTATGGGTTGTAGAAAAAATGTTCTTTAAAAATCCACGCTTATTGGTCTATGGGTTGTAGAAAAAATGTTCTTTAAAAATCCACGTTTATTGGTCTATGGGTTGTAGAAAAAATGTTTTTTAAAAATCCACGTTTTTTGGTCTATGGGTTGTAGAAAAAATGTTCTTTAAA
This sequence comes from Musca autumnalis, assembly GCF_047663935.1. Classification (NCBI taxonomy): domain Eukaryota; kingdom Metazoa; phylum Arthropoda; class Insecta; order Diptera; family Muscidae; genus Musca; species Musca autumnalis. The sequence continues at coordinate 213,946,781 of NW_027411977.1, read as the reverse complement.
AATCCACGTTTTTTGGTCTATGGGTTGTAGATAAAATGTTCTTTAAAAATCCACGTTTATTGGTCTATGGGTTGTAGAAAAAATGTTCTTTAAAAATCCACGTTTATTGGTCTATGGGTTGTAGAAAAAATGTTCTTTAAAAATCCACGCTTATTGGTCTATGGGTTGTAGAAAAAATGTTCTTTAAAAATCTACGTTTATTGGTCTATGGGTTGTAGAAAAAATGTTCTTTAAAAATCCACGTTTATTGGTCTATGGGTTGTAGAAAAAATGTTCTTTAAAAATCCACGCTTATTGGTCTATGGGTTGTAGAAAAAATGTTCTTTAAAAATCTACGTTTATTGGTCTATGGGTTGTAGAAAAAATGTTCTTTAAAAATCCACGTTTATTGGTCTATGGGTTGTAGAAAAAATGTTCTTTAAAAATCCACGTTTTTTGGTCTATGGGTTGTAGATAAAATGTTCTTTAAAAATCCACGTTTATTGGTCTATGGGTTGTAGAAAAAATGTTCTTTAAAAATCCACGTTTATTGGTCTATGGGTTGTAGAAAAAATGTTCTTTAAAAATCCACGCTTATTGGTCTATGGGTTGTAGAAAAAATGTTCTTTAAAAATCTACGTTTATTGGTCTATGGGTTGTAGAAAAAATGTTCTTTAAAAATCCACGTTTTTTGGTCTATGGGTTGTAGATAAAATGTTCTTTAAAAATCCACGTTTATTGGTCTATGGGTTGTAGAAAAAATGTTCTTTAAAAATCCACGTTTATTGGTCTATGGGTTGTAGAAAAAATGTTCTTTAAAAATCCACGCTTATTGGTCTACGGGTTGTAGAAAAAATGTTCTTTAAAAATCCACGTTTATTGGTCTATGGGTTGTAGAAAAAATGTTCTTTAAAAATCCACGTTTATTGGTCTATGGGTTGTAGAAAAAATGTTCTTTAAAAATCCACGTTTATTGGTCTATGGGTTGTAGAAAAAATGTTCTTTAAAAATCCACGCTTATTGGTCTATGGGTTGTAGAAAAAATGTTCTTTAAAAATCCACGTTTATTGGTCTATGGGTTGTAGAAAAAATGTTCTTTAAAAATCCACGCTTATTGGTCTATGGGTTGTAGAAAAAATGTTCTTTAAAAATCCACGCTTATTGGTCTATGGGTTGTAGAAAAAATGTTCTTTAAAAATCCACGTTTATTGGTCTATGGGTTGTAGAAAAAATGTTCTTTAAAAATCCACGTTTTTTGGTCTATGGGTTGTAGATAAAATGTTCTTTAAAAATCCACGTTTATTGGTCTATGGGTTGTAGAAAAAATGTTCTTTAAAAATCCACGCTTATTGGTCTATGGGTTGTAGAAAAAATGTTCTTTAAAAATATACGTTTATTGGTCTATGGGTTGTAGATAAAATGTTCTTTAAAAATCCACGTTTATTGGTCTATGGGTTGTAGAAAAAATGTTCTTTAAAAATCCACGCTTATTGGTCTATGGGTTGTAGAAAAAATGTTCTTTAAAAATATACGTTTATTGGTCTATGGGTTGTAGAAAAAATGTTCTTTAAAAATCCACGTTTATTGGTCTATGGGTTGTAGAAAAAATGTTCTTTAAAAATCCACGTTTTTTGGTCTATGGGTTGTAGATAAAATGTTCTTTAAAAATCCACGTTTATTGGTCTATGGGTTGTAGAAAAAATGTTCTTTAAAAATCCACGCTTATTGGTCTATGGGTTGTAGAAAAAATGTTCTTTAAAAGTCTACGTTTATTGGTCTATGGGTTGTAGAAAAAATGTTCTTTAAAAATCCACGTTTATTGGTCTATGGGTTGTAGAAAAAATTTTCTTTAAAAATCCACGTTTTTTGGTCTATGGGTTGTAGATAAAATGTTCTTTAAAAATCCACGTTTATTGGTCTATGGGTTGTAGAAAAAATTTTCTTTAAAAATCCACGTTTTTTGGTCTATGGGTTGTAGATAAAATGTTCTTTAAAAATCCACGTTTATTGGTCTATGGGTTGTAGAAAAAATGTTCTTTAAAAATCCACGTTTTTTGGTCTATGGGTTGTAGATAAAATGTTCTTTAAAAATCCACGCTTATTGGTCTATGGGTTGTAGAAAAAATGTTCTTTAAAAATCCACGCTTATTGGTCTATGGGTTGTAGAAAAAATGTTCTTTAAAAATCTACGTTTATTGGTCTATGGGTTGTAGAAAAAATGTTCTTTAAAAATCCACGTTTTTTGGTCTATGGGTTGTAGATAAAATGTTCTTTAAAAATCCACGTTTATTGGTCTATGGGTTGTAGAAAAAATGTTCTTTAAAAATCCACGCTTATTGGTCTATGGGTTGTAGAAAAAATGTTCTTTAAAAATCCACGTTTATGGGTTGTAGAAAAAATGTTCTTTAAAAATCCACGCTTATTGGTCTACGGGTTGTAGAAAAAATGTTCTTTAAAAATCCACGTTTATTGGTCTATGGGTTGTAGAAAAAATGTTCTTTAAAAATCCACGTTTATTGGTCTATGGGTTGTAGAAAAAATGTTCTTTAAAAATCCACGCTTATTGGTCTATGGGTTGTAGAAAAAATGTTCTTTAAAAATCTACGTTTATTGGTCTATGGGTTGTAGAAAAAATGTTCTTTAAAAATCCACGTTTTTTGGTCTATGGGTTGTAGATAAAATGTTCTTTAAAAATCCACGTTTATTGGTCTATGGGTTGTAGAAAAAATGTTCTTTAAAAATCCACGCTTATTGGTCTATGGGTTGTAGAAAAAATGTTCTTTAAAAATCTACGTTTATTGGTCTATGGGTTGTAGAAAAAATGTTCTTTAAAAATCCACGTTTTTTGGTCTATGGGTTGTAGATAAAATGTTCTTTAAAAATCCACGTTTATTGGTCTATGGGTTGTAGAAAAAATGTTCTTTAAAAATCCACGCTTATTGGTCTATGGGTTGTAGAAAAAATGTTCTTTAAAAATCCACGTTTATGGGTTGTAGAAAAAATGTTCTTTAAAAATCCACGCTTATTGGTCTACGGGTTGTAGAAAAAATGTTCTTTAAAAATCCACGTTTATTGGTCTATGGGTTGTAGAAAAAATGTTCTTTAAAAATCCACGCTTATTGGTCTATGGGTTGTAAAAAAAATGTTCTTTAAAAATCCACGTTTATTGGTCTATGGGTTGTAGAAAAAATGTTCTTTAAAAATCCAGGTTTATTGGTCTATGGGTTGTAGAAAAAATGTTCTTTAAAAATCCACGCTTATTGGTCTATGGGTTGTAGAAAAAATGTTCTTTAAAAATCCACGTTTTTTGGTCTATGGGTTGTAGAAAAAATGTTCTTTAAAAATCCACGTTTATTGGTCTATGGGTTGTAGAAAAAATGTTCTTTAAAAATCCAGGTTTATTGGTCTATGGGTTGTAGAAAAAATGTTCTTTAAAAATCCACGCTTATTGGTCTATGGGTTGTAGAAAAAATGTTCTTTAAAAATCCACGTTTTTTGGTCTATGGGTTGTAGAAAAAATGTTCTTTAAAAATCCACGTTTATTGGTCTATGGGTTGTAGAAAAAATGTTTTTTAAAAATCCACGTTTTTTGGTCTATGGGTTGTAGAAAAAATGTTCTTTAAAAATCCACGTTTATTGGTCTATGGGTTGTAGATAAAATGTTCTTTAAAAATCCACGTTTATTGGTCTATGGGTTGTAGAAAAAATGTTCTTTAAAAATCCACGTTTATTGGTCTATGGGTTGTAGAAAAAATGTTCTTTAAAAATCCACGTTTTTTGGTCTATTAGTTGTAGATAAAATGTTCTTTAAAAATCCACGTTTATTGGTCTAAGGGTTGTAGAAAAAATGTTCTTTAAAAATCCACGTTTTTTGGTCTATGGGTTGTAGAAAAAATGTTCTTTAAAAATCCACGTTTTTTGGTCTATGGGTTGTAGAAAAAATGTTCTTTAAAAATCCACCTTTATTGGTCTATGGGTTGTAGAAAAAATGTTTTTTAAAAATCCACGTTTTTTGGTCTATGGGTTGTAGAAAAAATGTTCTTTAAAAATCCACGTTTTTTGGTCTATTAGTTGTAGATAAAATGTTCTTTAAAAATCCACGTTTATTGGTCTATGGGTTGTAGAAAAAATGTTCTTTAAAAATCCACGTTTATTGGTCTATGGGTTGTAGAAAAAATGTTCTTTAAAAATCCACGCTTATTGGTCTATGGGTTGTAGAAAAAATGTTCTTTAAAAATCCACGTTTATTGGTCTATGGGTTGTAGAAAAAATGTTCTTTAAAAATCCACGTTAATTGGTCTATGGGTTGTAGAAAAAATGTTCTTTAAAAATCCACGTTTATTGGTCTATGGGTTGTAGAAAAAATGTTCTTTAAAAATCCACGTTTATTGGTCTATGGGTTGTAGAAAAAATGTTCTTTAAAAATCCACGTTTATTGGTCTATGGGTTGTAGAAAAAATGTTGTTTAAAAATCCACGCTTATTGGTCTATGGGTTGTAGAAAAAATGTTCTTTAAAAATCCACGTTTATTGGTCTATGGGTTGTAGAAAAAATGTTCTTTAAAAATCCACGTTTTTTCGTCTATGGGTTGTAGAAAAAATGTTCTTTAAAAATCCACTTTTATTGGTCTATGGGTTGTAGAAAAAATGTTCTTTAAAAATCCACGTTTATTGGTCTATGGGTTGTAGAAAAAATGTTCTTTAAAAATCCACGCTTATTGGTCTATGGGTTGTAGAAAAAATGTTCTTTAAAAATCCACGTTTATTGGTCTATGGGTTGTAGAAAAAATGTTCTTTAAAAATCCACGTTTTTTGGTCTATGGGTTGTAGATAAAATGTTCTTTAAAAATCCACGTTTATTGGTCTATGGGTTGTAGAAAAAATGTTCTTTAAAAATCCACGTTTATTGGTCTATGGGTTGTAGAAAAAATGTTTTTTAAAAATCCACGTTTTTTGGTCTATGGGTTGTAGAAAAAATGTTCTTTAAAAATCCACGTTTTTTGGTCTATGGGTTGTAGATAAAATGTTCTTTAAAAATCCACGTTTTTTGGTCTATGGGTTGTAGATAAAATGTTCTTTAAAAATCCACGTTTATTGGTCTATGGGTTGTAGAAAAAATGTTCTTTAAAAATCCACGTTTATTGGTCTATGGGTTGTAGAAAAAATGTTCTTTAAAAATCCACGTTTATTGGTCTATGGGTTGTAGAAAAAATGTTCTTTAAAAATCCACGTTTTTTGGTCTATGGGTTGTAGAAAAAATGTTCTTTAAAAATCCACGTTTTTTGGTCTATGGGTTGTAGAAAAAATGTTCTTTAAAAATCCACGTTTATTGGTCTATGGGTTGTAGAAAAAATGTTCTTTAAAAATCCACTTTTATTGGTCTATGGGTTGTAGAAAAAATGTTCTTTAAAAATCCACGTTTATTTGTCTATGGGTTGTAGAAAAAATGTTCTTTAAAAATCCACTTTTATTGGTCTATGGGTTGTAGAAAAAATGTTCTTTAAAAATCCACGTTTATTGGTCTATGGGTTGTAGAAAAAATGTTCTTTAAAAATCCACGCTTATTGGTCTATGGGTTGTAGAAAAAATGTTCTTTAAAAATCCACGTTTATTTGTCTATGGGTTGTAGAAAAAATGTTCTTTAAAAATCCACTTTTATTGGTCTATGGGTTGTAGAAAAAATGTTCTTTAAAAATCCACGTTTATTGGTCTATGGGTTGTAGAAAAAATGTTCTTTAAAAATCCACGCTTATTGGTCTATGGGTTGTAGAAAAAATGTTCTTTAAAAATCCACGTTTATTGGTCTATGGGTTGTAGAAAAAATGTTCTTTAAAAATCCACGTTTATTGGTCTATGGGTTGTAGAAAAAATGTTTTTTAAAAATCCACGTTTTTTGGTCTATGGGTTGTAGAAAAAATGTTCTTTAAAAATCCACGTTTATTGGTCTATGGGTTGTAGAAAAAATGTTCTTTAAAAATCCACGCTTATTGGTCTATGGGTTGTAGAAAAAATGTTCTTTAAAAATCCACGTTTATTGGTCTATGGGTTGTAGAAAAAATGTTCTTTAAAAATCCACGTTTATTGGTCTATGGGTTGTAGAAAAAATGTTTTTTAAAAATCCACGTTTTTTGGTCTATGGGTTGTAGAAAAAATGTTCTTTAAAAATCCACGTTTATTGGTCTATGGGTAGGTGAAAAAATATTCTTTAAAAATCCACGTTTATTGGTCTATGGGTAGGTGAAAAATATTCTTTAAAAATCCACGTTTATTGGTCTATGGGTTGTAGAAAAAATGTTCTTTAAAAATCCACGTTTATTGGTCTATGGGTTGTAGAAAAAATGTTCTTTAAAAATCCACGTTTTTTGGTCTATGGGTTGTAGAAAAAATGTTCTTTAAAAATCCACGTTTTTTGGTCTATGGGTTGTAGAAAAAATGTTCTTTAAAAATCCACGCTTATTGGTCTATGGGTTGTAGAAAAAATGTTCTTTAAAAATCCACGTTTATTGGTCTATGGGTAGGTGAAAAAATATTCTTTAAAAATCCACGTTTATTGGTCTACGGGTAGGTGAAAAAATATTCTTTAAAAATCCACGTTTATTGGTCTATGGGTAGGTGAAAAAATATTCTTTAAAAATCCACGTTTATTGGTCTATGGGTAGGTGAAAAAATATTCTTTAAAAATCCACGTTTATTGGTCTATGGGTAGGTGAAAAAATATTCTTTAAAAATCCACGTTTATTGGTCTATGGGTAGGTGAAAAAATATACTTTAAAAATCCACGTTTATTGGTCTATGGGTAGGTGAAAAAATATTCTTTAAAAATCCACGTTTATTGGTCTATGGGTAGGTGAAAAAATATTCTTTAAAAATCCACGTTTATTGGTCTATGGGTAGGTGAAAAAATATTCTTTAAAAATCCACGTTTATTGGTCTATGGGTAGGTGAAAAAATATTCTTTAAAAATCCACGTTTATTGGTCTATGGGTAGGTGAAAAAATATTCTTTAAAAATCCACGTTTATTGGTCTATGGGTAGGTGGAAAAATATTTTTTAAAAATCCACGTTTATTGGTCTATGGGTAGGTGAAAAAATATTCTTTAAAAATCCACGTTTATTGGTCCATGGGTTGTAGAAAAAATATTCTTTAAAAATCCACGTTTATTGGTCTATGGGTAGGTGAAAAAATATTCTTTAAAAATCCACGTTTATTGGTCTATGGGTAGGTGAAAAAATATTCTTTAAAAATCCACGTTTATTGGTCTATGGGTAGGTGAAAAAATATTCTTTAAAAATCCACGTTTATTGGTCTATGGGTAGGTGAAAAAATATTCTTTAAAAATCCACGTTTATTGGTCTATGGGTAGGTGAAAAAATATTCTTTAAAAATCCACGTTTATTGGTCTATGGGTAGGTGAAAAAATATTCTTTAAAAATCCACGTTTATTGGTCTATGGGTAGGTGAAAAAATATTCTTTAAAAATCCACGTTTATTGGTCTATGGGTAGGTGAAAAAATATTCTTTAAAAATCCACGTTTATTGGTCTATGGGTAGGTGAAAAAATATTCTTTAAAAATCCACGTTTATTGGTCTATGGGTAGGTGAAAAAATATTCTTTAAAAATCCACGTTTATTGGTCTATGGGTAGGTGAAAAAATATTCTTTAAAAATCCACGTTTATTGGTCTATGGGTAGGTGAAAAAATATTCTTTAAAAATCCACGTTTATTGGTCTATGGGTAGGTGAAAAAATATTCTTTAAAAATCCACGTTTATTGGTCTATGGGTAGGTGAAAAAATATTCTTTAAAAATCCACGTTTATTGGTCTATGGGTAGGTGAAAAAATGTTCTTTAAAAATCCACGTTTATTGGTCTATGGGTTGTAGAAAAAATGTTCTTTAAAAATCCACGTTTATTGGTCTATGGGTTGTAGAAAAAATGTTCTTTAAAAATCCACGTTTATTGGTCTATGGGTTGTAGAAAAAATGTTCTTTAAAAATCCACGTTTATTGGTCTATGGGTTGTAGAAAAAATGTTCTTTAAAAATCCACTTTTATTGGTCTATGGGTTGTAGAAAAAATGTTCTTTAAAAATCCACTTTTATTGGTCTATGGGTTGTAGAAAAAATGTTCTTTAAAAATCCACGTTTATTGGTCTATGGGTTGTAGAAAAAATGTTCTTTAAAAATCCACGTTTATTGGTCTATGGGTTGTAGAAAAAATGTTCTTTAAAAATCCACTTTTATTGGTCTATGGGTTGTAGAAAAAATGTTCTTTAAAAATCCACGTTTATTGGTCTATGGGTTGTAGAAAAAATGTTCTTTAAAAATCCACGTTTATTGGTCTATGGGTTGTAGAAAAAATGTTCTTTAAAAATCCACGTTTATTGGTCTATGGGTTGTAGAAAAAATGTTCTTTAAAAATCCACGTTTATTGGTCTATGGGTTGTAGAAAAAATGTTCTTTAAAAATCCACGTTTATTGGTCTATGGGTTGTAGAAAAAATGTTCTTTAAAAATCCACTTTTATTGGTCTATGGGTTGTAGAAAAAATGTTCTTTAAAAATCCACGTTTATTGGTCTATGGGTTGTAGAAAAAATGTTCTTTAAAAATCCACGTTTATTGGTCTATGGGTTGTAGAAAAAATGTTCTTTAAAAATCCACTTTTATTGGTCTATGGGTTGTAGAAAAAATGTTCTTTAAAAATCCACGTTTATTGGTCTATGGGTTGTAGAAAAAATGTTCTTTAAAAATCCACGTTTATTGGTCTATGGGTTGTAGAAAAAATGTTCTTTAAAAATCCACGTTTATTGGTCTATGGGTTGTAGAAAAAATGTTTTTTAAAAATCCACGTTTATTGGTCTATGGGTTGTAGAAAAAATGTTCTTTAAAAATCCACGTTTATTGGTCTATGGGTTGTAGAAAAAATGTTCTTTAAAAATCCACGTTTATTGGTCTATGGGTTGTAGAAAAAATGTTCTTTAAAAATCCACGTTTATTGGTCTATGGGTAGGTGAAAAAATATCCTTTAAAAATCCACGTTTATTGCTGTGATGGTGGTTGAAGAAAATATTCGTTTATTGCTGTGATAGTGGTTGAAAAAATATTCTTTTAAAATTCACGATTATTGTTGTGATGGTGTTTGAAAAAAATATTCTGAAAAAAACCAGGCTTATGGAAGTGTTGCTGCTTGAAAAAAATTTATTTAAAAATCCACCCTTATCGGCCTGATAGTCTGGAAAAAGAACTTTCAAATATTCCCCACATTTTCCTAGCACCCTTTTGTGAATGTTCTTACCACTTGAAATTCCTTCATAAATCTTTGTGGAGATTTTTCTTGGAAATTCCAAACACGATTCAATGCTGGTAAAACACAAAATACTTCCTCTCAAAGTAACAACAAAGACATGAAACAAAACAAGAAGAAAAACGGCGGTGATTAAAGAAATGATACTATACCACGTGGACGAACCTACCTATTTTCAATGATGTCTCCCCTAGATTATCAATGTCAAGCCGTTGCACACACAGAAATGTATCACCATCAGACCACTGCCACCACCACCAGACTAGAGATGAATTCAATATCAAGTTGGGATATAACAACAATATTATCGATAATATTGACACTTCCTGCAATCAAATTGCAACATTATAGCGAGACAGACATACACCGTGTCACTACAAGCAACTTTAGAGGCGGCAAAGGCAACATTAACAGCCAACAGCTCAGGATCCTCATCATTATACTTAACGCATAACAAAACTTCAACGACTTGCACAAATATTTTCTGCCAGCTGAAGTGCGTTTTTTTTTTGGTAAGGAAGGATTGGATGGCTGGCATTATGTCACAGCCACCAAAGCAGTCAGCCTGGAACCCTGTAGTTGCAAGTTTTCCTGTTGCTGCCATCACAGCCATTCGTTCGTTCGATTCTGATGATTGCAATTTTATGAGACTGAAGGATAAAATTTACTATAATATCCGTTTATAGTTTTTCAATGGCAATGACTGTCATCTCATAAAATATCCAAGTGACAGAGAGCTATGCAGACCAGACCTACGCTATATACACACGCACGCACATATTGGAGAGACGGACAAATCAGACGACTCAATGGATGCACAAAGTATTTATCGTTTATGTATTAGGAAGCAACATAGGGTTCTGCCACATCTTATTCGCAGTCTATGCTTGGTGTTGGTGTTTGTTGAGATGCGATAAAAGAGATTTTTATTCTTCATCCTGTTTCTTTCTTATGGAGCAGACAGAATTGTTAACAAAAAGTGTGAGAAAAATTCAATTTACACGATGATTACACGTGCTTCCTCGTCGTCCAACTGCTGGCGGTGACAGAAATGTCTTTTTTTTTTTTGTGCTTTCGGTTAAATTGCAGCATAATTTTTGTTGCATGCAGCATTTTAATTGTAAGGATTCAGGAAGCTTTAAGTTTTCCAACGGAAGTATTACAGGGATAATCAAGCTGAAAGAGATACAAGAAAACTTAAATTGAATATCAATAAGCAGTGTAAGATAAGAACACTTTTAAAGAATATTTTTTCCAGCAGCAACACTCCACTAAGCGTGGATTTTTAAAGAATATTTTTTCCAGCAGCAACACTCCACTAAGCGTGGATTTTTAAAGAATATTTTTTCCAGCAGCAACACTCCACTAAGCGTGGATTTTTAAAGAATATTTTTTCCAGCAGCAACACTCCACTAAGCGTGGATTTTTAAAGAATATTTTTTCCAGCAGCAACACTCCACTAAGCGTGGATTTTTAAAGAATATTTTTTCCAGCAGCAACACTCCACTAAGCGTGGATTTTTAAAGAATATTTTTTCCAGCAGCAACACTCCACTAAGCGTGGATTTTTAAAGAATATTTTTTCCAGCAGCAACACTCCACTAAGCGTGGATTTTTAAAGAATATTTTTTCCAGCAGCAACACTCCACTAAGCGTGGATTTTTAAAGAATATTTTTTCCAGCAGCAACACTCCACTAAGCGTGGATTTTTAAAGAATATTTTTTCCAGCAGCAACACTCCACTAAGCGTGGATTTTTAAAGAATATTTTTTCCAGCAGCAACACTCCACTAAGCGTGGATTTTTAAAGAATATTTTTTCCAGCAGCAACACTCCACTAAGCGTGGATTTTTAAAGAATATTTTTTCCAGCAGCAACACTCCACTAAGCGTGGATTTTTAAAGAATATTTTTTCCAGCAGCAACACTCCACTAAGCGTGGATTTTTAAAGAATATTTTTTCCAGCAGCAACACTCCACTAAGCGTGGATTTTTAAAGAATATTTTTTCCAGCAGCAACACTCCACTAAGCGTGGATTTTTAAAGAATATTTTTTCCAGCAGCAACACTCCACTAAGCGTGGATTTTTAAAGAATATTTTTTCCAGCAGCAACACTCCACTAAGCGTGGATTTTTAAAGAATATTTTTTCCAGCAGCAACACTCCACTAAGCGTGGATTTTTAAAGAATATTTTTTCCAGCAGCAACACTCCACTAAGCGTGGATTTTTAAAGAATATTTTTTCCAGCAGCAACACTCCACTAAGCGTGGATTTTTAAAGAATATTTTTTCCAGCAGCAACACTCCACTAAGCGTGGATTTTTAAAGAATATTTTTTCCAGCAGCAACACTCCACTAAGCGTGGATTTTTAAAGAATATTTTTTCCAGCAGCAACACTCCACTAAGCGTGGATTTTTAAAGAATATTTTTTCCAGCAGCAACACTCCACTAAGCGTGGATTTTTAAAGAATATTTTTTCCAGCAGCAACACTCCACTAAGCGTGGATTTTTAAAGAATATTTTTTCCAGCAGCAACACTCCACTAAGCGTGGATTTTTAAAGAATATTTTTTCCAGCAGCAACACTCCACTAAGCGTGGATTTTTAAAGAATATTTTTTCCAGCAGCAACACTCCACTAAGCGTGGATTTTTAAAGAATATTTTTTCCAGCAGCAACACTCCACTAAGCGTGGATTTTTAAAGAATATTTTTTCCAGCAGCAACACTCCACTAAGCGTGGATTTTTAAAGAATATTTTTTCCAGCAGCAACACTCCACTAAGCGTGGATTTTTAAAGAATATTTTTTCCAGCAGCAACACTCCACTAAGCGTGGATTTTTAAAGAATATTTTTTCCAGCAGCAACACTCCACTAAGCGTGGATTTTTAAAGAATATTTTTTCCAGCAGCAACACTCCACTAAGCGTGGATTTTTAAAGAATATTTTTTCCAGCAGCAACACTCCACTAAGCGTGGATTTTTAAAGAATATTTTTTCCAGCAGCAACACTCCACTAAGCGTGGATTTTTAAAGAATATTTTTTCCAGCAGCAACACTCCACTAAGCGTGGATTTTTAAAGAATATTTTTTCCAGCAGCAACACTCCACTAAGCGTGGATTTTTAAAGAATATTTTTTCCAGCAGCAACACTCCACTAAGCGTGGATTTTTAAAGAATATTTTTTCCAGCAGCAACACTCCACTAAGCGTGGATTTTTAAAGAATATTTTTCCAGCAGCAACACTCCACTAAGCGTGGATTTTTAAAGAATATTTTTTCCAGCAGCAACACTCCACTAAGCGTGGATTTTTAAAGAATATTTTTTCCAGCAGCAACACTCCACTAAGCGTGGATTTTTAAAGAATATTTTTTCCAGCCGCAACACTCCACTAAGCGTGGATTTTTAAAGAATATTTTTTCCAGCAGCAACACTCCACTAAGCGTGGATTTTTAAAGAATATTTTTTCCAGCAGCAACACTCCACTAAGCGTGGATTTTTAAAGAATATTTTTTCCAGCAGCAACACTCCACTAAGCGTGGATTTTTAAAGAATATTTTTTCCAGCAGCAACACTCCACTAAGCGTGGATTTTTAAAGAATATTTTTTCCAGCAGCAACACTCCACTAAGCGTGGATTTTTAAAGAATATTTTTTCCAGCAGCAACACTCCACTAAGCGTGGATTTTTAAAGAATATTTTTTCCAGCAGCAACACTCCACTAAACGTGGATTTTTAAAGAATATTTTTTCCAGCAGCAACACTCCACTAAGCGTGGATTTTTAAAGAATATTTTTTCCAGCAGCAACACTCCACTAAGCGTGGATTTTTAAAGAATATTTTTTCCAGCAGCAACACTCCACTAAGCGTGGATTTTTAAAGAATATTTTTTCCAGCAGCAACACTCCACTAAGCGTGGATTTTTAAAGAATATTTTTTCCAGCAGCAACACTCCACTAAGCGTGGATTTTTAAAGAATATTTTTTCCAGCAGCAACACTCCACTAAGCGTGGATTTTTAAAGAGTATTTTTTCCAGCAGCAACACTCCACTAAGCGTGGATTTTTAAAGAATATTTTTTCCAGCAGCAACACTCCACTAAACGTGGATTTTTAAAGAATATTTTTTCCAGCAGCAACACTCCACTAAGCGTGGATTTTTAAAGAATATTTTTTCCAGCAGCAACACTCCACTAAGCGTGGATTTTTAAAGAATATTTTTTCCAGCAGCAACACTCCACTAAGCGTGGATTTTTAAAGAATATTTTTTCCAGCAGCAACACTCCACTAAGCGTGGATTTTTAAAGAATATTTTTTCCAGCAGCAACACTCCACTAAGCGTGGATTTTTAAAGAATATTTTTTCCAGCAGCAACACTCCACTAAGCGTGGATTTTTAAAGAATATTTTTTCCAGCAGCAACACTCCACTAAACGTGGATTTTTAAAGAATATTTTTTCCAGCAGCAACACTCCACTAAGCGTGGATTTTTAAAGAATATTTTTTCCAGCAGCAACACTCCACTAAGCGTGGATTTTTAAAGAATATTTTTTCCAGCAGCAACACTCCACTAAGCGTGGATTTTTAAAGAATATTTTTTCCAGCAGCAACACTCCACTAAGCGTGGATTTTTAAAGAATATTTTTTCCAGCAGCAACACTCCACTAAGCGTGGATTTTTAAAGAATATTTTTTCCAGCAGCAACACTCCACTAAGCGTGGATTTTTAAAGAATATTTTTTCCAGCAGCAACACTCCACTAAGCGTGGATTTTTAAAGAATATTTTTTCCAGCAGCAACACTCCACTAAGCGTGGATTTTTAAAGAATATTTTTTCCAGCAGCAACACTCCACTAAGCGTGGATTTTTAAAGAATATTTTTTCCAGCAGCAACACTCCACTAAGCGTGGATTTTTAAAGAATATTTTTTCCAGCAGCAACACTCCACTAAGCGTGGATTTTTAAAGAGTATTTTTTCCAGCAGCAACACTCCACTAAGCGTGGATTTTTAAAGAGTATTTTTTCCAGCAGCAACACTCCACTAAGCGTGGATTTTTAAAGGATATTTTCCCAATAAGCTTGGGTTTTTAAAGGATATTTTTCCAAACATCTACTGAGCTATAAGCTTGGGTTTTTGAAGAATATTTTTTCCAGCAGCAACACTCCCCTAAGCGTGGATTTTTGAAGAATATTTTCCCAATAAGCTTGGGTTTTTAAAGGATATTTTTCCAAACATCTACTGAGCTATAAGCTTGAGTTTTTAAAGGATATTTTTCCAAACATCTACTGAGCTATAACCTCAGAATTTAAAATTTTACATTTATTAAAAAATCTTTTCTCAATTTTCTAGTCTCAATAATCCTCCAATCAATAATCACGCATACAACCAATAAATCTTCTGATAAGCTTTTGCATCTATCGAACTTTTTTTACAACAACTGTCTTTGGAAAATTTGCAATTAAGAGATGAGAAGTTAGAGATAATTTGATGGCAGCTAAAAAAAGGAACTATGAAAACAATGGCGAAAAAACTACAAATCACATCACAAGGATTATCTCATCGTTTTTATATCAGTTTGAGCTTAAGCGTACTTCGTGCCATTGTAAAGTGTGACAGCCACAGCAATTAGCATTTAAGGATGCAAAGGAGAAATGACAAAAAAAAAATTAAAAAAAAAAAAATTGCGGCACACCATCCATGACGCAAACAAAACGAAACAAAACTTTAATAACTTAATACCATAACGAGGGAGGCAGATCGGTTTGTTGCCATTGTTTCGCATAAACTTTGCAGCAAAATGTCATAATTTTGCGTAAAACAACTGTCGCACCACGACAAGAAAGGATTTAGCAGAAAGTCCAACAAAAATACGAACTGCTGCAAGTGGTCAAAAAAAAAAAGAGTGAGAGAGAAAATCATGGGTGTATTCCGGAACGGGAAAATAGATGATGAGCAAGCCTTGTGCCTTTTTAGGACACTATAAGGAACAGCTTTTCTGCGGCGTCTCTGGGCATGAAGGCTTGTTTCCAGTTATTTTCTTTCTTTCGCGCAATATTTTATAATGAATTTGTGTCTTAAAGTTTTATGCCATAACATTATGATGGTCGCCGAATTTTATGTGGTACACAACTATAAGAGAAAAAAAGGGCTGGGAAGGTTGGTTGCTACAACTTTCCTGAAGGTTATAGACTCTAACATAATTTCCTGAATGTTTGTTATCTTTGCTTTCTTCTCTAGCAACATCGGAAATGTTGTATAACTGGTGTGATTAGGACATACTTAATTGCTGTACCAGCGAATGGTTTACTACTATTAAGCTCCCGAATTAAATGTTAGCTCAAATAAACTTCTAGCTAAAGGCGTGGTGGTGTTATTTACATCATCTAATAATGTACCGGACTTTGCATGTTTTTTAAGTACTAACGTCCTCAATCCCGAAGACCCTACGTCTACATTGTTTTGAATTTTTTATACCCTCTACCATAGTATGGAGGGTATATTAAGTTTGTTTCCCGTTTGTAACGTATTGAAATTATATATATTCCTGATCAGAGTACAATTCTAATTTGATGTGTGCATGTCCGTCCGACCATACTTCTGTAGTAATCACTCTAGCATCTACAACAATTGAAATAGGACTCTAAACTTTTGGGAATATATGTATTTTGTTTGCAGGCAGGTCAAGTTCGATGATGGGCTATATCGGTCCACGTTTTGGTAGAGTCCCCATATAACGGTACCGCCCGATTAAAGGAATAGTCACTATTTTAGACCGAATTAGCTATATTTTGATATTGAGGATGTCAAAAAAACTTATATTTTAAAAATTATGAATATAGGTCCATGTTTTGGTATAGCCACCATATAACGGTACCTCAGGATTTTCGGTATTATGAGGAGTTTAGCTACAATGTTTATCCGAACTAGCCGTAATTTGTCATTTGAGGTTCTCAGTGGTCACGAAACTTCTTCACTAAAAATCATCAACATATGTAGGTCCATGCTTTAGTATAGCCTCCCATATAACGGTACCTACTTATATTCGGTATTTTGACGAATTTAGCTACAATTATTAACCGGACTAGCTGTAATTTAACATTTGTGGTTCTCAGTGGTCACGAAACTTCTTCACTAAAAATCATCAACATAGGTCCATGCTTTGGTATAGCCCCCATATAACGGTACCTCCCTATTTTCGGTATTTTGACGAATTTAGCTACAACTATTAAACGGGCTAGCTGTAATTAAACATTTGAGGTTCTTAGTGGTCAAGAATCGTCTTCACCAAAAATCGTCAACATAGGTCCATGCTTTGGTATAGTCCCCCCTATAACGATACCTCCCGATTTTCGGTATTTTGAGGATTTTACCCAACAAAAATACCCATTACAAAAACCACCTACTAACCCATTATTTATACAAGGTCATGTCGCGCGAAATAAGTAGTTATTTTTTTGGTCCATAAATAGGTAGTTAAATGAGTAGTCACGACTTTTAGTAACTGGTTATTTAACTACTCATTTAAGTGATCAAGACGTGGACCTATACCAACACGTCTCAGCTGGAAAATTTTATTCTCACAACGAAGAATTAATACAAAATTTCAGCCATTCCAATGGGGTTTGAGGCCACAACCTTCAAATTACCGAAAATCATAAGGTACCGTTCTTCGTGCGCTTCAGCCAGTCGGCCAGCCAGACAGACAGACGGACATGATTAAATAAACTCCAAAATAGATGCAATCCCACGGTTGCGGGTTCATACCGGATTGACCCGGAACCACACAACACCCGTGTTTCGGCCAGCGACTACTACCTCAGTATGCAGATGTAGGAAAAGCCATCTTCGGTGAATTTTGTATTGAAAAAGCCATCTTCGGTGAATTTTGTATTGAAAAAGTCATCTCCCGTGAACTTTTGTATAGGAAAAGTCATCTTTGGTGAACTTTTGTATGGGAAAAGTCATCTCCGGTGAACTTTTGTATAGGAAAAGTTATCTCCGGTGAACTTTTGTATTGGAAAAGTCATCTCCGGTGAACTTTTGTATAGGAAAAGTTATCTCCGGTGAACTTTTGTATAGGAAAAGTCATCTCCGGTGAAATTTGTATTGGAAAAGTCATCTCCGGTGAACTTTTGTATGGGAAAAATCGTCTTTGGTGAACTTTTAAATTGGATTAAATGTTATCTCCGGTGAAAGTTGTATTGGAAAAGTCATCTCCGGTGAACTTTTGTATGGGAAAAGTCATCTCCGGTGAACTTTTGTATAGGAAAAGTTATCTCCGGTGAACTTTTATATTGGAAAAGTCATCTCCGTTGCACTTTTGTATTGGAAAAGTCATCTCCGGTGAACTTTTGTATAGGAAAAGTTATCTCCGCTGAACTTTTCGTATTGCAAAAGTCATCTCCGGTGAACTTTTGTATGGGAAAAGTCGTCTCCGGTGAACTTTTGTATTGGAAAAGTCATCTCCGGTGAACTTTTGTATTGGAAAAGTCATCTCCGGTTAACTTTTGTATTAGAAAAGTCGTCGTGTATTGGAAAAGTCATCTCTGGTGAACTTTTGTATAGGAAAAGTCATCACCGTTGAACATTTGTATAGGGAAAGTCATCTCCAGTGAGCTTTTGTATAGGAAAAGTTATCTCCGGTGAACTTTTATATTGGAAAAGTCATCTCCGGTGAACTTTTGTATTGGAAAAGTCATCTCCGGTGAAATTTGTATTGGAAAAGTCATCTCCGGTGAACTTTTGTATTGGAAAAGTCATCTCCGGTGAACTTTTGTATAGTATGTATTGGAAAAGTAATCTCCGGTGAACTTTTGTATGGGAAAAGCCATCTCCGGTGAACTTTTGTATAGGAAAAGTTATCTCCGGTGAACTTTTGTATTGGAAAAGTCATCTCCGATGAACTTTTGTATTGGAAAAGTCATCTCCGGTGAACTTTTGTATGGGAAAAGTCATCTCCGGTGAACTTTTGTATAGGAAAGGTCATCACCGGTGAATATTTGTATAGGAAAAGTCATCTCCGGTGAACTTTTGTATAGGAAAAGTCATCTTTGGTGAACTTATGTATTGGAAAAGTCGTCTCCGGTGAACATTTGTATAGAAAAAGTCATCTACGGTGAATTTTGTATAGGAAAAATCATCTTTGGTGAACTTTTGTATGGGAAAAGTCATCTCCGGTGAACTTTTGTATAGGAAAAGTCATCTCCGGTGAACTTTTGTATAGGAAAAGTTATCTCCGGTGAACTTTGGTATTGGAAAAGTCATCTCCGGTGAACTTTTGTATTGGAAAAGTCATCTCCGGTGAAATTTTGTATGGGAAAAGTCATCTCCGGTGAACTTTTGTATAGGAAAAATCATCACCGATGAACATTTGTATAGGAAAAGTCATCTCCGGTGAACTTCTGTATAGGAAAAGTCATCCTTGTGGACTTTTATATTGGAAGAGTCATCTCCGGTGAACTTTTCGTATTGGAAAAGTCATCTCCGGTGAACTTTTGTATGGGAAAAGTCATCTCCGGTGAACTTTTGTATTGGAAAAGTCATCTCCGGTGAACTTTTGTATTGGAAAAGTCATCTCCGGTGAACTTTTGTATAGGAAAAGTTATCTCCGGTGAAATTTTGTATTGGAAAAGTCATCTCCGGTGAACTTTTGTATCGGAAAAGTCATCTCCGGTGAACTTTTGTATGGGAAAAGTCATCTCCGGTGAACCTTTGTATAGGAACATTTATCTCCGGTGAACTTTTGTATTGGAAAAGTCATCTCCGGTGAACTTTTGTATTAGAAAAGTCATCTCCGGTGAACTTTTGTATGGGAAAAGTCGTCTTTGGTGAACTTTTAAATTGGATTAAAAGTTATCTCCGGTGAAATTTGTATTGGAAAAGTCATCTCCGGTGAACTTTTGTATATGAAAAGTCATCACCGGTGAACATTTGTATAGGAAAAGTCATCTCCGGTGAACTTCTGTATAAGAAAAGTCATCCTTGGTGAACTTTTATATTGGAAAAGTCATCTCCGGTGAAATTTGTATTGGAAAAGTCATCTCCGGTGAACTTTTGTATAGGAAAAGTTATCTCCGGTGAACTTTTGTATTAGAAAAGTCGTCGTGTATTGGAAAAGTCATCTCTGGTGAACTTTTGTATAGGAAAAGTCATCACCGTTGAACATTTGTATAGGGAAAGTCATCTCCGGTGAACTTTTGTATAGGAAAAGTTATCTCCGGTGAACTTTTGTATTGGAAAAGTCATCTCCGGTGAACTTTTGTATTGGAAAAGTCATCTCCGGTGAAATTTGTATTGGAAAAGTCATCTCCGGTGAACTTTTGTATTGGAAAAGTCATCTCCGGTGAAATTTGTATTGGAAAAGTCATCTCCGGTGAACTTTTGTATTGGAAAAGTCATCTCCGGTGAACTTTTGTATAGGAAAAGTCATCTTTGGTGAAATTTGTATAGGAAAAGTCATCTCCGGTGAACTTTTGTATGGGAAAAGCCATCTCCGGTGAACTTTTGTATAGGAAAAGTTATCTCCGGTGAACTTTTGTATTGGAAAAGTCATCTCCCGTGAACTTTTGTATTGGAAAAGTCATCTCCGGTGAACTTTTGTATGGGAAAAGTCATCTCCGGTGAACTTTTGTATAGGAAAGGTCATCACCGGTGAATATTTGTATAGGAAAAGTCATCTCCGGTGAACTTTTGTATAGGAAAAGTCATCTTTGGTGAACTCTTGTATTGGAAAAGTCATCTCCGGTGAACTTTTGTATCGGAAAAGTCATCTCCGGTGAACTTTTGTATGGGAAAAGTCATCTCCGGTGAACTTTTGTATAGGAACATTTATCTCCGGTGAACTTTTGTGTGGGAAAAGTCATCTCCGGTGAACTTTTGTATAGGAAAAGTTATCTCCGGTGAACTTTGGTATTGGAAAAGTCATCTCCGGTGAACTTTTGTATTGGAAAAGTCATCTCCGGTGAAATTTTGTATGGGAAAAGTCATCTCCGGTGAACTTTTGTATGGGAAAGCCATCTCCGGTGAACTTTTGTATAGGAAAAGTTATCTCCGGTGAACTTTTGTATTGGAAAAGTCATCTCCCGTGAACTTTTGTATTGGAAAAGTCATCTCCGGTGAACTTTTGTATGGGAAAAGTCATCTCCGGTGAACTTTTGTATAGGAAAGGTCATCACCGGTGAATATTTGTATAGGAAAAGTCATCTCCGGTGAACTTTTGTATAGGAAAAGTCATCTTTGGTGAACTCTTGTATTGGAAAAGTCATCTCCGGTGAACTTTTGTATCGGAAAAGTCATCTCCGGTGAACTTTTGTATGGGAAAAGTCATCTCCGGTGAACTTTTGTATAGGAACATTTATCTCCGGTGAACTTTTGTGTGGGAAAAGTAATCTCCGGTGAACTTTTGTATAGGAAAAGTTATCTCCGGTGAACTTTGGTATTGGAAAAGTCATCTCCGGTGAACTTTTGTATTGGAAAAGTCATCTCCGGTGAAATTTTGTATGGGAAAAGTCATCTCCGGTGAACTTTTGTATGGGAAAGCCATCTCCGGTGAACTTTTGTATAGGAAAAGTTATCTCCGGTGAACTTTTGCATTGGAAAAGTCATCTCCCGTGAACTTTTGTATTGGAAAAGTCATCTCCGGTGAACTTTTGTATGGGAAAAGTCATCTCCGGTGAACTTTTGTATAGGAAAGGTCATCACCGGTGAATATTTGTATAGGAAAAGTAATCTCCGGTGAACTTTTGTATAGGAAAAGTCATCTTTGGTGAACTTTTGTATTGGAAAAGTCATCTCCGGTGAACTTTTGTATCGGAAAAGTCATCTCCTGTGAACTTTTGTATGGGAAAAGTCATCTCCGGTGAACTTTTGTATAGGAACATTTATCTCCGGTGAACTTTTGTATGGGAAAAGTCATCTCCGGTGAACTTTTGTATAGGAAAAGTTATCTCCGGTGAACTTTGGTGTGGGAAAAGTCATCTACGGTGAACTTTTGTATTGGAAAAGTCATCTCCGGTGAAATTTTGTATGGGAAAAGTCATCTCCGGTGAACTTTTGTATAGGAAAAGTCATCACCGGTGAACTTTTGTATAGGAAAAATCATCACCGGTGAACATTTGTATAGGAAAAGTCATCTCCGGTGAACTTCTGTATAGGAAAAGTCATCCTTGTGGACTTTTATATTGAAAGAGTCATCTCCGGTGAACTTTTGTATTGGAAAAGTCATCTCCGGTGAACTTTTGTATGGGAAAAGTCATCTCCGGTGAACTTTTGTATTAGAAAAGTCATCTCCGATGAGCTTTTGTATTGGAAAAGTCATCTCGGGTGAACTTTTGTATAGGAAAAGTTATCTCCGGTGAACTTTTGTATAGGAAAAGTCATCTCCGGTGAACTTTTGTATAGGAAAAGTCATCTCCGGTGAACTTTTGTGTTGGAAAAGTCATCTCCGTTGAACTTTTGTATAACAAGTGGTTAAATCATTTGAAGAGTTGCAACATTGGAGCCGGTATATGTGGATTGTGGGCAACAGTTAAGTATCATTCGGACCCTGGAAAGAAGGAAGGTAGGACCTCAGTCACATCAAAATAAGCTATCTTATTGTAGAGCACCCTGGTAGTGACAGGGCCAAAAATACTACGTCGCATTAGCAAAGGTGAATCGTACAGACCTTATTTGCTTTTGTCGACGGTAGCAAAGACCGTTGAGGCGTTGATCCTCCCCAGCGTTAGATATAGCTATCCAGTTGTACCGCAAGCTGCACAGTACGAGCGCTGTATGCCATCCCCTCGTATATCAGTCGAGGATTCAACCAGAGCACGCCGTAAGGTAGAACAGCGACTCGAAAACAAAAACCTTTGAGACTGCCTACCCGCCGGCCAAGTTTGAAACTTTGGATAATCAATTATATGTACACGCCGTCTCAGTCTAAGCCGGTAGAGTGCAACAGGGAGTTCCCCAATGAGGGATGATATCTCCGGAACGGATTAACATCTATCCGTCCATTATTCCACCGGTTGGTACGATCACTTTCAAAAGGAATGACTCCAAATTTAGATCCAGTTCCAAGGTGGATTATGTCCGTCCACTCCCTTCACAAAATTTTTACACTTTTGCGCTTTAATCATGTTAAGGCCACTTCTCAGATCGTATTGACATTTTTGTAGCGGGTAGACCTGCTAATTGTTTAATTTATTTGCTTGGTAAAGCCAATCAATACTTTCTAAGATATGGACCCTGAAAACTCCCCTCCTGCTTTAACCTCTCGTACTAAAGTTTATAGTTGTCTTTGTGGTCTCTGTTACAACGCAATAATTTTATAGCCCGAATGTCCCAAAACCCGACCAATTGGTATTCGTGCAATATGAAAAAGATTTTTTTAGACTGTTTTGATGGGTCCACCTCACAAACGCCTAAAATGATGCTCTAAATTTCCAGAACTACTTTCGGCACCCATGACAATATTATTTACTTGAGGAATAAACGATTTATAAAATCGGTCATACAGATTTTACATCGAAATTTATTATTTTTTCCTTAAATTTTCAGTTTGTCTTGAAGTTTTCTTTGTCACGTTATACAGTATCTAAAAAGTCAGGCTGAATATTCTCCGGTGTTCCTTGTTCCTTTTGTGCTTGTTGCCTTAGATTTATAATTAAGATTTGGTTTACACCAATTGTTGAATGAATTTATGATTTGTGTGCTTCATATCTGTTCCAAGAAAAAAAGTAAGGACGACACCTTCAAGTATTCCGCATTGCTGCAACAAATGTTATAAATTACGTGGGTGTTGGAGGCGCTAAAAGGTCCATCCTCAGTGGAGTGAAGAAAATGGAAATAATTAACTAAAGAGATTTAAGTTGTAAGTATACCAAAAGAAGATATAAAAGATGTGAATTAAATAGCACCTTAACTCCCCCGGCATGATATTAGCTATATTAGAAAGATAACGAGCGTAACATCAGAACACCACTATACTGAAGGAAATCACAGAAATTCATTTTACCTGGCCAAAAAGTGTTATTCCAATATACTTGAACAAATTTTAATATTGCATTTCATCATCAACTAAGAAATCGAGGTGTCGTCTAATCTTTGTTGACTTTGTGGCATGAACTACGAAAAGTTCTCTCCCAAGAACAGTTAGAAAAAAAACTAGAAAATATTTTTTCATGACGAAATCCCTCAAAAAAAACGCTTGTATTTAAATTAAAAATAGTGACAATATTAAACGGCAAACGTTTTATTTGAGAGATTCCATCATGAAAAATTTTTTCTAGCTTTTAATGCATTTATAAATAAAACACTGTAACTTAATTTCTCTAATTATTTTTATTATTTGTGGAAAACACTGTTAGAATGCCTTCTATTTACATAATAATTTATCAGTGTGTTTTCTTTCTATAGATGACGCCTTTAGTAGGTCTTCTTTTTCTAGAAGAAGAGTCTCTTTATCTACACACAGAGAAAACAAAATTATAGATCCAACAATATTCGAAGAGCAAAATATGTATTGTAAAGATATTGTTAGATTCTGTATGTAGTATTGCGAGTCCAACAATAGTTTTTGTCAACAGTACAATATTATTCTCTTTTCTTCGACTATTTTATTATCTTCTCTCGGTACTCGATGCCGTGGTGAAAAAACAATTTGGTCATTTTTTGTTTGTATTTGATGTTGTTTTTTTTTTGTATGTACACCATGAGATTCTTATTCTTATTTGTTTCTTCTTTCTCATTCTTCTTTGGGTTTTGATGGTTGAGTTATACCGCCACAATCTGAGAAGTGTTTTTGAGAGAAAACTAATTTGTATTTTTTCATATTTGTTATGGTTTTTTATTCCTTATGTTGTAGTGGGTATTTTGATGAGCGCAATGGAGAAGTTCTGTTTGTCTTTGTTGCCAGTTAAAGCAGCAAAACTTGACCATGTGTTGTGCTCATCAATACTCGTACGCGACATTTATGCCAAAGTAATGTGGAAAGTGTAGATGAGAATTATATATAATCAAATAAAAAATTTCAGTAACAGGTTTTCTGGACTGGCAATAGTATTTGTAAAAATCCTACACGCAGTTAAATATATGTTAGAAATATGTTTGGATCCAAACAAATATTTGTTTGGGACTGATTGCAAACAAATATATGTTTGGATCCAAACATAATTTGTTTGTTATAAAACAAATATATGTTTGCTACATTTTTTAACATATCTCAATTTTATTTGTTTAGGTACCAACATATTTTTTATGTTAGAACATATTTTTTATTGGTGAAGAGAGGATTTTTGTCAAAGAGAGTAACAACAGGGCTCTCGCGGCTGCTAAATGCTGTTTTATAACAGGTATCGGCACCAATATAAACGCATTGTTTGCGGCCTCACGCATACGACTCTCTCTCGCTCTCTCCACAAACAGCGTGTGCGTTAATGCATTGCTAAAATTAACAAGTAAAAAGTGTTTAAGTTCGGCCGGGCCGAACTTTTTATACCCTCCACCATAAAATAGTCTTAATTAAAATGGAATAATTAGGGTCCTTTCACAATTTTAGGTGGAACAACTTTTCGACATTGGATAGACTCCGACTGCCTCCCAATATTGCTTAAATTACACTGTGAACACAAATGATGGGACAGAGATAAAAACCCCGAAGGACAGATGCGCCGTGAGCCGAACTTCCGCGTTATGGCGTGATGAAGTTTTTGCAAGAGACCCTGTAAGCCATCATGAATTAGCATTATATCTTTGTTTGTTGTTTTTGTAGAGCACTTAAGCAACAGTGAAAAAAGATATAACGCTAATTCCTGATGGCCCACACGGTCTCTAACAAAAATTTCATCACGCCATAACGCGGAAGTTCGACTCACGGCGCATGTGTCCTTCGGGGTTTATAATATACTCACCAAGGCCTTTCTTCCCCAAGAGGAATTTTCAGTGCCCCAGACTTTCACCTCAATTTTGTTGCACAGTGTTATCTAATCTAATCCAAAAAAAAATCGGTTCAGCTAGGTGAAAGGTACCACCTACGGGGCTATATCAAAGAGTCAACCGATCTTTAAATTTTTTGGCGGAAAAGTTTTATAGCTGCAGGGAACTTCAAGAGTCAAATTGAGGGTAGTTTCATCAAAACAATGTAGACCCTCAAAAATGGACCCATGTTGACGAATTTTAGTGAAGAAGTTTCGTGACCACTGAAAATTCCCGAAAATCGGGAGGTACAGTTATATGGGGGGATATACCAAAACATGGACCTATGTATATTGACGATTATTTTTGAATCGACAAAATTGTAGCTAAAATTCTCAAAATACCGATCATTACAGCTAGTTCGGTTAAAAATTGCAGCTAAAATTCTTAAAATACCGAAAATCGGGAGATACCGTTATATGGGGGCTATAGCAAAAAATGGACCTATATTGACGATGTTTCGTTGGAGATGTTTTATTACCACTGAGAACTTCAAATGTCAAATTACAGCTATTTCGGTTAAAAATTGCAGCTAAAATTCTCAAAATACCGAAAATCAGGAGGTACCGCTATATGGGGGCTATACCAAAACATGGACCTATGTTGACGATGTTTCGTGGAGAAGTTTCATGACCACTGAGTACCTCAAATGTCAGATTATAGCTAGTTCGGTTAAAAATTGTAACTAAAATGCTCAAAATACCGAAAATCGGGAGGTACGGTTATAAGGGGGCCATACCAAAACATGGACCTATGTTGACGATGTTTGGTAGAGATGTTTCATGACCACTGAGAACCTCAAATGTCTATTTGCAGATAGTTCGGTTACAAATTGTGGCTATAATTCTCAAAATACCGAAAATCGGGAGGTACCTTTATATGGGGGCTATACCAAAACATGGACCTATGTTAACGATGTTTGGTGGAGAGATTTCGTGACCACTGAGAACCTCAAATGGCAAATTACAGCTAGCTCGGTTAAAAATTGTAGCTAAAATTCTCAAAATACCGAAAATCCGGAGGTACCGTTATATGGGGGCTATACCAAAACATGGACCTATGTTAACGATGTGTGGTGGAGATATTTCCTGACCACTAAGAACCTCAAATGTCAAATTGCAAATAGTTCGGGTTAAAATTGTGGCTAATATTCTCAAAATACCGAAAATCGGGAGGTGCCGTTATATGGGGACTATACCAAAACATGGACCTATGCCCATATCCTTTATGATATAAGTTTGTTGATCACTAGGAACCCTAAGTGCCAAATTATAGCTAGTTCGGTCTGCAAATGTGGCGAATAACGTCAAAATACCTCCAATCCGGAGGTACCGTTATATGGGGGCTATACCAAAGAGTGGACCGATATAGCCCATCTTCGAAGTTGACCTGCCTATGGAGAAAAGAACCTCGGGTGCAAAATTTCAGCACTCTATCTCAATTATTGCGGACGCTAGAGTGATTACAACAGACGGACAGACGGACATGGCTAGATCGTCTTAGAATTTTATCCTGATCAAGAATATATATACTTTATAGAGTCGCAAATGATTAGTTCGATGTGTTACAAACGGAATGACAAACTTAATATACCCTCCATACTATGGTGGAGGGTATAAAAACGCTAGGCTAGTGTGATAACCAACTCTATCTATCGATATCACCGCAAATTTTTGAGCTTTAATCCTATCCATGCTTTTGTCGGTTCATGCGCCCAAAATTTTCAAAACCCCCCTAAATACATAAGATTTTTTTTGGAAAAAAAGTATTTTAATCCACACAGGCTGAGGGTATATCTCTGTCGACAAAGCCGACTGATACTCTTTTACTTGTTGTTTCGTATGTTTGTAGCAAAAGTTGGTATTTTTTGGATTTGCAATTACAATGCTTGAACAAAACAAATAAATCGTTGGAACAAAAATAGACATTATTTTATATATTTTTTCTTTGCGTGTACGAAAAACCTCTTCACGAAACGCCTTAAAGATCCAATTGTCTTACAAAGTCCGATAAGCTTTACAGGAGTTGCACCCAATTCAGATATGGCTGGGAATACCTTTAAACGTAAAGGACTGTCGATGCCTGTATTATAGTTGATAATAAGATTATAGTTATAGTTCGCCAGGATTTTCTGTAAGGTGATTATCGGCTCAAAGATGCATTTGCCAGTTCTAAAACCGCATTGATATTGTTCAATTATTCCAATAGACTATTTATTAGTTCATGGAATATGCCGAATAGGAACTTTGAGGCGAGAGAAACGTATGCCCCTAAAATTGTAGGTTTCCGACGTGCCATAGGATGCCAATTTTTCAAGTATCAATTTTGCAAGGTTGTGAAAATTAGTTTCTCACATGATTCTCCTCTTTTACAGCTCGTGTAGCTTATTTGGCTTACTACCTTATTCTGGATGGGTGGTATATATTCAACACCATCTTCTGGAATTGGTATATCGGTCGCCTTTTCTACTTCTGGATAAAAACTGGAAAAAAAGAACCTGAAAAGTTACATGGACGTTTTTCTTAATTTCTGTCACTATCACAAACAAATTGTCTGACATCCGTGAACTTACCCCAGGAAGCATGGATCTGCCCACAAACCAGCACGAAAGCGAATGTTTTGAACTTTTATGAGCAGGTACTCGAAGTATTTTTTCGATATCGACCTTCTTGGAACGTGACGTATGTTTGAAGAAATATTAGTATGTGCAAATGTTGGATCGATGTTTGTCACTACTTACTACACTTAACATCCAAACCAGCCTTTTTATTGGTCGCCATAAATCATTTATCAAGAAGCATGGGCTTGCTCACGAAAAACACAATATCGCTGTAAAAAGGTTCACAAGGACTACCTTGTCAAGACAATCCTCGGACAAACAAAAATTTGTTCGAACTTGAATTAAGTTTGAGAGAAATATTACGATGTGCAAATGTTGAACCAATGACATTCACTTTTTTCCACAATAATCGTACCCACCAGCCATTTAATCGTACCACCGTACAAGGATTTTTTAGGTGTTATGGCTACCATAAAGTTCAATATAAACTCATGATGTGGTAATGGGATTTTTCGCAGCGCTTATACTTTTGTTTCAAATTTCCATCATTCCTTTGAACGTTGTTAAGACATATCCTCTTAACTGCTTATTAATAGAACGTTCACTACATATTTCCTTATTTTTATTTTCTTTTTCGCTTGACTTACCACCATTTCTAGGGGTTTTCGTTTTTTTTTCCTGTGCAAAAAAAATCCCATTCATTTATCATGATTTTTTTCTCTCAGCATCTTCTTTTTATACCCTCCACCATAGGATGGGGGTATATTAAGTTTGTCACTACGTTTGTAACTACGTTTGTAACTACTCGAAATAATAATTGTAGACCCCACAAACTATATATATTCTTGATCAGCGTGCAATTCTACATCGATATAGCCATGTCCGTCCGTCTGTCCGTCTGTCTGTCTGTCCGTCTGTCCGTCTGTGGAAATCACTCTAGCGTCCGAACGGACTGACGTAGGTGGATGAAATTTTGGGAAAATCTATTATTTGTATGTAGGACTTTTGGTATTGAAAGTGGGCTATGTAGGTCCACGCTTTCGTATAGCCCCCATACAAAATGACGCGTGACGCGTCGTCGTTTTAAGGAATTTTTAAGATATTTGTCCCATTTTACCACCGAATTGGTTGTAATTTGGTATTTTGTGTCTCCAGAGGCCAAAAAACATTCCTACCAAAGTTGGTTTATATAGGTCCACGTTTTGGTATAGCCCCCATATAACGCCCCATATAAAGTACGCGTCATTTTAAAATATTTAGAATGTATTAGTCCCATTTGACAACAGAATCGGTTGCAACTTTGTATTTTGTGTTTCCAGAGGCTAAGAAACATTTCGACCATAAAATGTTTATATAGGTCCACGTTTTTATATAGCCCCCATAGGACGATATCTCCCGATTTTCGGTATTTTGAAGGTTTTGGCCTCATTATCACACCGAGATGGCTGAAATTTGGTATTTAGTCTTCGTTGGGGATATAAAACTTCGCCCCCAGAAATTTGAAGGTATAGGTCCGCGCCATCATATAGCCCCCATAGAACTGTAACTTCCGATTTTCGGTATTTTGAATGTTGTGGTCACATTAATCCACCGAAATGGCTGAAATTTGTGGTGGAGGGTATAAAAAGTTCGGCCCGACCGAACATAACGCATTTCCCACTTGTTATGACTGGCTACTATATTTGCCGCATAATTTTTTTCATAATTTTTTAATTACTTTCCAAGGAAGTTGGTCCTTTTGTTTAAGACGCTACGTAGTTTTGTTTTTTTCGTACTTCATTAGGTATTTATCCGATTCTCGAAGTTAGGGGTATTGTTTTGGTTTCTTTACACCAGGATGTTGAGGCTGGAGTGAATGTGTTGGAACACATTTGAGGGAGAGAAAGGTTTCGGCGTGTTATTTAATTCTTAAGTCTTTTAATGATAGAAAAAAAAACTTTTATTGATACTGTCTAATCGCAAGGATAATAATTCATGTAGGAAATTTTCAAGTTTTGTGTGCTTCTTTCTCAATGTGGAAAGAACATATATTTTTAAAAATCACGTTGCAATGATATATGATTCGGAACAGACATGTAAAACATAACAGACACAAAATAAAGGTCCTTATCGTCGTTATCATGAAATGCTCTCTATTAAAGCTCAATATTTTATCCACACTTTCTATTAATGATCGGAATGTTACCACACCTTGTACATATAAATGATTGAAATATTATCCACGCCTACAAAATGTAATTCACGTCCATTATTAATATTCGATATATTATCCACGTCTTTTATTAATTTTCGAAATATTATCCACGGCTTTTATTGATGTTCGAAATGTTATCCACGCCTCTGAAACATTGTCCACGACATCTATTAATGTTCGAAACATTATCCACGACTTATATTAAAGTTCAAAATTTTATCCACGCCTTTTATTAATGTTTAAATTTATTATCCACGCCTCTGCAACATTATTCACGACTTCTATTATGTTCGAAATATTATCCACGTCTCTGAAGCATTATCAACGACTTCTATTGGAAATATTATCCACGCATTTTATTAATGTTCGAAATATTATCCGCGCTTTTAAAACATTATCCACGCCTTTTATTAATGTTCGAAATATTATCCACGCCTTTTATTAAAGTTCGAAATATTATCCACGCCTCTGAAACATTATCCACGACTTCTATTAATGTTCGAAATATTATCCACGTCTTTTATTAATGTTCGAAATATTATCAACGCCTCTGAATTATTATCCACGCTTTCTATTAATGTTCGAAGTATTATCCAAGCCTTCCCTTAATGTTCGATATATTATCCACGACATTTTGTTAATGTTCGAAATATTATCCACACCTCTGAAACATTACCCACGACTTCTTTTAATGTTCGAAATATTATCCACGCCTTTTATTAATGTTCGAAATATTAACCACGTCTATGAAACTTTATCCATTAGATCGATTTATGTTCTAAATATTATCCACACCTCTGAAACATTATCCACGACTTCTATTAATGTTCGAAATATTTTCCATGTCTTTTATTAATGTTCGAAATATTATCAACGCCTCAGAAACATTATCTAAGACTTTTATTAATGTTCGAAATATTATCCACGCCTTTTATTAATGATCGAAATATTATCCGCGTCTCTGAAACATTACCCACGATTTATATTAATGTTCGAAATATTATCCACGCCTTTTATTAATGTTCGAAATATTATCCCCGTCTTTTATTAATGTTCGAAATATTATCCACGACTTTTATTAATGATCGAAATATTTTCCACGCCTCAGAAATATTAGTCAAGCCTTTTGTAAATGTTCGAAATTTTATCCACGCCTTTTATTTATGTTCGAAATATTATTCGCGTCTTTTATTAATGTTCGAAATATTACCCACGACATTTTTAATTTTCGAAATATTATCAACGCCTCTGAAACATTATCCACGACTTCTATTAATGTTCGAAATATTATCCACGTCTTTTATTAATGTTCGAAATATTATCAACGCCTCTGAATTATTATCCACGCTTTCTATTAATGTTCGAAGTATTATCCAAGCCTTCCCTTAATGTTCGAAATATTATCCACGCCCTTTTGTTAATGTTCGAAATATTATCCACGCCTCTGAAACATTACCCACGACTTCTATTAATGTTCGAAATATTATCCACGCTTTTTATTTATGTTCGAAATATTATCCACGCTTTTTATTTATGTTCGAAATATTAACCACGTGTATGAAACATTATCCATTAGTTCGATTAATGTTCTAAATATTATCCACACTTCTGATACATTACACTGGTCAACAGAACTTTTGTTTCAACCGAAGTTGCAGTTGTTTCTAGATGGAATCGGCGAGTTATTTCCAAATCCGGTCCCGGTTTTTCTCCATCAGCTCTTGTTTTCGAGATATAGCTCAAAATCGGTTTTTACGAGCTTAACCAAGACTTTCGTTATTTTCGGATACAAACAAATATTTTTTGTGGGTTTTTCGACATTAATATATTAAGGAGATGTTGTACGCTCGATACAAATCGTTTTTGAAATAGCTATGGTGAGTATATGTCAAAAAAATATAGAAAATATACGACGGACCTTGTAAAAATTACATATTTTGAGTACTTTAAGCTGTAATTACGTCATCGGGGGAAGTCATAGGATCTTCATATGGTACTACGGATATGCTTATGGTGTCTACTACATAATCCAGTACTCAAATGTATAATATAAAGTTATAGCCCCCATGATTCGGTCATAACCTAAAAATCGCCATGAAGACTGCTAAAGGGAAATAATTTACCAGTGATACCATTACCACATAAGCCATTTACTTTCCAATGGCAGTCTTCATGATGATTTTTAGGTTATGGCCGAACCATGGGCGCTATGAACTTAATATTATATATTTGAATAATGGACTATATAGTAGACACCCTAAGCATATCCGCATTACCATATGAAGATCCTATGACTTCCCCCGATGACGTAACTACAGCTTAAAGTACTCAAAATAAGCAATTTTTACAAGGTCCGTAGTATATTTTCTATATTTTTTTTTGATATATACTCACCATAATTTTTTCAAAAACGATTTGAATCGAGCGTACAACATCTCCTTAATATATTAATGTCGAAAACCCCACAAAAAATATTTGTTTGTATCCGAAAATAACGAAAGTCTGGGTTAAACTCGTAAAAACCGATTTTGAGCTATATCTCAAAAACAAGAGCTGATGGAGAAAAACCGAGACCGGATTTAAAAATAACTCGCCGATTTCATCTAGAAACAACTGCAACTTCGTCTGAAACATTAAACTTTTTCAATTTTGTTGAGCAGTGTTATCCACGACTTCTATTAATGTTCGAAATATTTTCCACGTCTTTTATTAATGTTCGAAATATTATCCGCGTCTCTGAAACATTATCCAAGACTTCTGTTAATGTTCGAAATATTATCCGCGCCATTTATTAATGTTCGAAATATTATCCCCGTCTT
The DNA here is from genome assembly GCF_047663935.1 of Musca autumnalis. Taxonomy (NCBI): domain Eukaryota; kingdom Metazoa; phylum Arthropoda; class Insecta; order Diptera; family Muscidae; genus Musca; species Musca autumnalis. The sequence goes on along the minus strand of NW_027411977.1, from coordinate 213,913,980 downwards.
TTATTAATGTTCGAAATATTATCCACGCCTCAGAAATATTAGTCAAGCCTTTTATAAATGTTCGAATTGTTATCCACACCTTCTATAAATGTTCAAAATATTATCCACAACTTTTATTAATGAACGAAATATTATCCACGCCTCAGAAATATTAGTCAAGCCTCTTATAAATGTTCGAAATATTACCCACGCCTTTTATTAATGTTCGAAATATTATCAACATTATCCACGCCTGCCATAAATGTTTAAAATATTATCCTATTAATTAAAATTAAAATTATTCTATTAATGTTCGAAATATTATCCACGCCTTTTATTAATGTTCGAAATATTAACCACGTCTATGAAACTTTATCCATTAGTTCGATTAATGTTCTAATATTATCCACACCTCTGAAACATTAGCCACGACTTCTATTAATGTTCGAAATATTATCCACGTCTTTCATTAATGTTCGAAATGTTATCCACGCCTTTTATTAATGTTCGAAATATTATCCACGCCCTTTTGTTAATTTTCGAAATATTATCCACGCCCTTTTGTTAATGTTCGAAATATTATCCACGCCTCTGAAACTTTATCCATTAGTTCGATTAATGTTCTAATATTATCCACACCTCTGAAACATTAGCCACGACTTCTATTAATGTTCGAAATATTATCCACGTCTTTCATTAATGTTCGAAATGTTATCCACGCCTTTTATTAATGTTCGAAATATTATCCACGCCCTTTTGTTAATTTTCGAAATATTATCCACGCCCTTTTGTTAATGTTCGAAATATTATCCACGCCTCTGAAACATTACCCACGACTTCTTTTAATGTTCGAAATATTATCCACGCCTTTTATTAATGTTCGAAATATTAACCACGTCTATGAAACTTTATCCATTAGTTCGATTAATGATCTAAATATTATCCACACCTCTTAAATATTATCCACGACTTCTATTAATATTCGAAATATTTTCCACGTCTTTTATTAATGTTCGAAATATTATCAACGCCTCAGAAACATTATCCAAGACTTCTATTAATGTTCGAAATATTATCCACGTCTTTCATTAATGTTCGAAATATTATCCACGCCTTTCATTAATGATCGAAATATTATCCGCGTCTCTGAAACATTATCCACGATTTATATTAATGTTCGAAGTATTATCCAAGCCTTCCCTTAATGTTCGAAATATTATCCAAGCCCTTATGTTAATGCTCGAAATATTATCAACCCCCCTTTTGTTAATGTTCGAAATTATCCACGCTTCTGAAACATTACCCACGACTTCTATTAATGTTCGAAATATTATCCACGCCTTTTATTAACGTTCGAAATATTAACCACGTCTATGAAACTTTATCCATTAGTTCGATTAATGTTCTAAATATTATCCACACTTCTGAAACATTATCCACGTCTTTTATTAATGTTCGAAATATTATCAACGCCTCAGAAACCTTATCCAAGACTTCTATTAATGTTCGAAATATTATCCACGTCTTTCATTAATGTTCGAAATATTATCCACGCCTTTTATTAATGATCGAAATATTATCCGCGTCTCTGAAACATTATTAATGTTCAAAATATTATCCGCACCTTTGATTAATGTTCGAAATATTATCCCCGACTTTTATTAATGTTCGAAATATTATCCACGATTTTATTGATGATTCAAGCCTTTTATAAATGTTCGAAATGTTATCCACACCTTCTATAAATGTTCAAAATATTATCCACGACTTTTATCAATGATCGAAAGATTATCCACGCCTAAGAAATATTGGTCAAGCCTCTTATAAATGTTCGAAATGTTATCCACACCTTTTATTAATGTTCGAAATATTATCCACGCCTTTTATTAATGTTCGAAATATTATCCACGCCTTTTATTAATGTTCGAAATATTATCCACGCCTTTTATTAATGTTCGAAATATTATCCACGCCTTTTATTAATTTTCGAAATATTATCCACGCCTTTTATTAATGTTCGAAATATTATCCACGCCTTTTATTAATGTTCGAAATATTATCCACGCCTTTTATTAATGTTCGAAATAATATCCAAGCCTTTTATTAATGTTCGAAATATTATCCACGCTCTTTATTAATGTTCGAAATATTATCCACGCCTTTTATTAATGTTCGAAATATTATCCACGCCTTTTATTAATGTTTGAAATATTATCCACGCCTTTTATTAATGTTTGAAATATTATCCACGCCTTTTATTAATGTTCGAAATATTATCCACGCCTTTTATTAATGTTTGAAATATTATCTACGCCTTTTATTAATGTTCGAAATATTATCCACGCCTTTTATTAATGTTCGAAATATTATCCACGCCTTTTATTAATGTTCGAAATATTATCCACGCCTTTTATTAATGTTCGAAATATTATCCACGCCTTTTATTAATGTTTGAAATATTATCCACGCCTTTTATTAATGTTCGAAATATTATCCACGCCTTTTATTAATGTTCGAAATAATATCCACGCCTTTTATTAATGTTCGAAATATTATCCACGCCTTTTATTAATGTTCGAAATATTATCCACGCCTTTTATTAATGTTCGAAATATTATCCACGCCTTTTATTAATGTTCGAAATATTATCCACGCCTTTTATTAATGTTCGAAATATTATCCACGACTTTTATTAATGTTCGAAATATTATCCACGACTTTTATTAATGTTCGAAATAATATCCACGCCTTTTATTAATGTTCGAAATATTATCCACGCCTTTTATTAATTTTCGAAATATTATTCACGCCTTTTATTAATGTTCGAAATATTATCCACGCCTTTTATTAATGTTCGAAATATTATCCACGCCTTTTATTAATGTTCGAAATATTATCCACGCCTTTTATTAATGTTCGAAATAATATCCACGCCTTTTATTAATGTTCGAGATATTATCCACGCCTTTTATTAATGTTCGAAATATTATCCACGCCTTTTATTAATGTTCGAAATATTATGCACGCCTTTTATAAATTTTCGAAATATTATCCACGCCTTTTATTAATGTTCGAAATATTATCCACGCCTTTTATTAATGTTCGAAATATTATCCACGCCTTTTATTAATGTTCGAAATATTATGCACGCCTTTTATAAATTTTCGAATTATTATCCACGCCTTTTATTAATGTTCGAAATATTATCCACGCCTCTGAAACATTATCCACGACATCTATTAATGTTCGAAATATTATCCACGTCTTTTATTAATGTTCGAAATATTATCAACGCCTCTGAAACATTATCCACGCCTTCTATAAATGTTCAAAATATTATCCTATTAAATAAAATTAAAATTATTCTATTAATGTTCGAAATATTATCCACGCCTTTATTAATGTTCGAAATATTAACTACGTCTATGAAACTTTAACCAATAGATCGATTAATGTTCTAAATATTATCCACACCTCTGAAACATTATCCACATCTTTCATTAATGTTCGAAATATTATCCACGTGTTTTATTAATGTTCGAAATATTATCAACGCCTCAGAAACCTTATCCAAGACTTCTATAAATGTTCGAAATATTATCCACGTCTTTCATTAATGTTCGAAATATTATCCACGCCTTTTATTAATGATCGAAATATTTTCCGCGTCTCTGAAACATTATCCACGATTTATATTAATGTTCGAAATATTATCCACGCCTTTTATTAATGTTCAAAATATTATCCCCGTCTTTTATTAATGTTCGAAATATTATCCACGACTTTTATTAATGATCGAAATATTATCCACGCCTCAGGAATATTAGTCAAGACTTTTATAAATGTTCGACATGTTATCCACACCTTCTATAAATGTTCGAAATATTATCCACGCCTTTTATTAATGTTCGAAATATTATCCACGCCTTTTATTGTTCGAAATATTATCCACGCCTCTGAAACATCATCCACGCCTTTTATTAATGTTCAAAATATTATCCACGCCTTTTATTAATGTTCGAAATATTATCCACGCCTTTTACTATTGTTCGAAATATTATCCACGCCTTTTATTAATGTTCGAAATATTATCCACGCCTTTTATTAATGTTCGAAATATTATCCACGCCTTTTATTAATGTTCGAAATATTATCCACGCCTTTTATCAATGTTTGAAATATTATCCAAGCCTCTTAAACATTATCCACGACTTCTATTAATGTTCGAAACATTATCCACGACTTATATTAATGCTATAAATTCTTACAAATGTTTAATTTATATTATAAGAAAACCGACTAATAATATAGTAGAACAGGAATTATATTCCTAAACTCTTGTATATACTAATGTTAAATGTAAAGAAATTTTGTATAATACAAGCAATAAACAAATGAAATGAAAAAAAAAAAAAATATTAATGTTCGAAATATTATCCACGCCTTTTATTAATGTTCGAAATATTATCCACGCCTCTGAAACATCATCCACGCCTTTTATTAATGTTCAAAATATTATCCACGCCTTTTATTAATGTTCAAAATATTATCCACGCCTTTTATTAATGTTCGAAATATTATCCACGCCTTTTATTAATGTTCGAAATATTATCCACGCCTTTTATTAATGTTCGAAATATTATCCACGCCTTTTATTAATGTTCAAAATATTATCCACGCCTTTTATTAATGTTCGAAATACTATCCACGCCTTTTATTAATGTTCGAAATATTATCCACACCTTTTATCAATGTTTGAAATATTATCCAAGCCTCTTAAACATTATCCACGACTTCTATTAATGTTCGAAACATTATCCACGACTTATATTAATGTTCGAAATATTATCCACGCCTTTTATTAATGTTCGAAATATTATCCCCGTCTTTTATTAATGTTCTAAATATTATCCACGACTTTTATTAATGATCGAAATATTATCCACGCCTCAGGAATATTAGTCAAGACTTTTATAAATGTTCGACATGTTATCCACACCTTCTATAAATGTTCGAAATATTATCCACGCCTTTTATTAATGTTCGAAATATTATCCACGCCTTTTATTAATGTTCGAAATATTATCCACGCCTCTGAAACATCATCCACGCCTTTTATTAATGTTCAAAATATTATCCACGCCTTTTATTAATGTTCGAAATATTATCCACTCCTTTTATTAATGTTCAAAATATTATCCACGCCTTTTATTAATGTTCAAAATATTATCCACTCCTTTTAATAATGTTCGAAATATTATCCACGCCTCTGAAACATCATCCACGCCTTTTATTAATGTTGAAAATATTATCCACGCCTTTTATTAATGTTCGAAATATTATCCACGCCTTTTATTATTGTTCGAAATATTATCCACGCCTTCTATTCCTGTTCGAAATATGACCCACGCATTTCATTAATATTCGAAATATTATCTACGGCTTTTATTAATATTCAAAATACTATCCACGCAATTTTTAATTTTCGAATTATTATCCACGCTTTCTATTATTGTTCGAAATATCATCCACGCCTTTTTATTAATGTTCGAAATATTATACACGCCTCTGAATTATTATCCACGCTTTTATTAATGTTCGAAATATTATCCACGCCTTTCATTAATGTTCGAAATATTATCCGCGTCTCTGAAACATTATCCACGTCATTTATTAACGTCCGAAAAATTATCCACGCCTTTTTTTAACGCCCAAAAATTATCCACGCCTTTTATTAATGTTCGAAATATTATACACGCCATTTATTAATGTTCGAAATATTTTACACGATTTTTATTCATGTTCGAAATATTATCCACGACTTCTTTTAGTGTTCGAAATATTATCCACGCCTTTTACTAATGTTCGAAATATTATACACGCCTTTTATTAATGTTCGAAATATTTTCCACGCTTTTTATTCATGTTCGAAATATTATCCACGCCTTCTATTAGTGTTCGAAATATTATCCACGCCTTTTATTAATGTTCGAAATATTATCTACGCCTTTCATTAATGTTCGAAATATTATCCACGCCTTTTATTAATGTTCGAAATATTATCCACGCCTCAGAAACATTATCCACGACTTCTATTAATGTTCAAAATATTATCCACGCCTTTTATTAATGTTCGAAATATTATCCACGCCTCAGAAACATTATCCACGACTTCTATTAATGTTCAAAATTTTATCCACGCCTTTTATTAATGTTTGAAATGTTATCCACGCCTCTGAAACATTATCCACGACTTCTATTAATGTTCGAAATATTATGCCCTTCTCTTATTAATGTTCGAAATATTATCTACGACTCTTATTAATGTTCGAAATATTATCCGCGCCTCTAAAACAATATCCACGATTTCTATTGATGTTCGAAATATTATCCACGACTTATATTAATGTACGAAACACTATCCACGACTTATATTAATGTTCGAAATTTTATCCACGCCTTCAATTAATGTTCGTATATTATCCACGCCTACGAATTATTATCCACACCTTTTATTAATGTTCGAAATATTATCCACGCCTCTGAAATACTATCCACCACTTCCATTAATGTTCGAAATATTGTCCACGCGGAACATGAATAGAAGTTGTGGATAATGTTGCAGAGGCGTGGGTAATATTTCGAACATTAATAGAATACGTGGGTGCTGTATCAGAGGCGTGGAATGTTTCGAACATTAATAGAAGGCATCGATAATATTTTGAACATGAATAGAAGTTGTGGATAATGTTGCAGAGGCGTGGATAATATTTCGAACAATGATAAAAGGCGTGGATAATATTTCGTACATTAATAAAAGGCGTGGACAATATTTCGAACATTAATAAAAGGCGTGGACAATATTTCGAACATTAATAAAAGTAATAATGTTCGAAATATTGTCCACGCCTTTTATTAATGTTCGAAATATTGTCCACGCCTTTTATTAATGTACGAAATATTATCCACGCCTTTTATCATTGTTCGAAATATTATCCACGCCTCTGCAACATTATCCACAACTTCTATTCATGTTCAAAATATTATCGATGCCTTCTATTAATGTTCGAAACATTCCACGCCTCTGATACAGCACCCACGTATTCTATTAATGTTCGAAATATTACCCACGCCTCTGCAACATTATCCACAACTTCTATTCATGTTCAAAATATTATCGACGCCTTCTATTAATGTTCGAAACATTCCACGCCTCTGATACAGCACCCACGTATTCTATTAATGTTCGAAATATTATCCACGCCTCTGAATTACTATCCATGCTTTCTATTAATGTTCGAAGTATTATCCAAGCCTCCCCTTAATGTTCGAAATACTATCCAATCCTTTTATTAATGTTCGAAATATTATACGCGCCTCTGAACCATTATCCGCGCCCTTTATTAATGTTCGAAATATTATCCGCGCTTTTTATTAATGTTCGAAATATTATCCACGCCTTCTATTAATGTTCGAAATATTAACCACGGCTTTTATTAATGTTCGAAATATTAACTACGCCTTTTATTAATGTTCGAAATATTATCCCCGCCCTCTGTTTGAAAGGTTATCCACGCTCTTTAGTATTATTTTAAAAGTTCATGCAAGCGGTCAGTTTTTGTTCAATTAGTGTTTAATATACAAATTATCCGAACATGGTATCAAACAGTTTTTATGATCTTCCAAAATATATCATAAATTTTGCAAACATATCAATTTTTGTAATATTAATTTGTTGTAGTATTAATTTGATTAGCGTAAAATTAAATTAACTGCGTAAGCAATAAACTTTTGCAAAATTGGAAAAATCACTCACGCACACGCATTCAAAAACAAACAAACATACACATTTCCACACATAGATAGGCGACATGCAATTTGACTTGATACGGCAAATGTCAGTCAATATAAATGACAACTCATTTGGCGAATTAATTTTTGCCAAAACCGCAGAAAATCTAATAAGCTTCAAATGGAAAAGAAGCAGAAAAGCGGAAAAAACATCCAGCCATGCAAAAAAGAAAACAATAACGTGATTAAGCAAAAACTAACAACACTAACCATAAAATCAAGTTGTTTGCAAATTGCGTGGATGGGGGGGCGAACAAAAAATGAAACTATTCATTGTTTCTTTGTGTGGAAAAAAGGCAAATTTTGCAATTTCTTTTGCATGTCATGATGAGCACTCGCTAGAACCTAAAAAGCAGGAGAACGGAAAACTTTTTCTATTTCGCGCTAGAAGAAAAGTTTGACGTTAACATTTCTTACGTCTGAGTCCGTGATAGTCAGAATTAAATGCTTGAAAATTTGCGTAAGAAATTGTGGGCAAGAAGAAGAAGAGCCACTACAATATTCGCTGTTTGTATCGTTTGCGTACAAGAAATTTCAATATAACTTCTTCATATGCGTATCACAAATCCTTTTGCTAGATATTTCTGTTTTCTTCCTCTGTTGTGTTTATTTCAAGGATTCTTTTGTTTGTTTTGTAGCCTGGATAAGAAAGCCACCAAGAAAACAACAGCAAAAAAACTGACACCACCACCACTCTCTCTGGGAGGAGATCCACTCAAATGTAAATAGTTTTGCAAATATTATCACAAAGTTTTTTTCTTCTGTTCTAGTATTTGTGTATGTTCGTTTCTCTTGTTTCGCATTCAACTTTTCTTGGTCTCCTATCCCATTCCGTTAATGTTCCGTACCACAAAAAGCCTCTTGTAAGAGGCTTTTGTTTTTCGAAAAAAGGATTGTTTTAACTGAAACTTAGGAACACAAAAGCTATCACACGGAAATTCCATTGGGAATTTACAATGCTCTTGCCGTTTTGTTTAAGCTAGACGATGATAACTTTGGCAAGTTATTGACAGAACCTATTTGTAAGATTGCAAAGCGGAAGTTTTTTCTTCTTTGTTCTTCTTTCTTAATCGAAGTAAAAAAAACCCAATGAGAGATATTTTCTTAAATCTGTGGAAAGAAAGAAATTGCCGAAAAGAAACATCCTCAATTATTAATTTTGAGAATTGCAGAGTGAAGGGACAACTAATATAAGGCGTATATGATATAAACCGTGGATAACACTTTGAATATACCTCTTGATATCTTCTATGGGCAACATATGACCTCTTGAGTTCTTCTGTAGGCAACATAAGGACTCTTGAGATCTTCTATAGACAACCGAAGGCCTCTTGAGATCTCTTATAGACAACAGAAGACCCCTTGAGGTCTTCTATAGGCAACAGAAGACCTCTTGAGGTCGCCTATAGGCAATAAAAGACTTCTTGAGATATTATGTAGGCAACAGAAGACCTACTGAGATTTTCTGTAGGCAACAGAATATCTCTTGAGATCTTCTGTAGGCAACAGAAGACCTCTTGAGATCTTCTGTAGGCAACAGAAGACCTCTTGAGATCTTCTGTAGGCAACAGAAGACATCTTGGAATCTGCTGTAGACAACAGAAGACCTCTTGAAACCTTCTTTACGCAACAGATGGCCCCTTGAGACCCTCTATAGGCAATTGAAAGCTTCGATAGGTCTTCTATAGCCAACAGAAGGCCTCTTGAGATCTTCTAAAGGCAACAGAAGGTCCCTTGAGGCCTTCTATAGGCAACAGAAAACCTCTTGAGAGCTTCTATAGGCAAAAGAAGGCCTCAGAAGACCTCTTGACATCTTCTGTAGGCAACAGAAGACCCCTTGTGGTCTTCTATAGGCAACAGAAAACCTCTTGAGACCTTCTATAGGCAAAAGAAGGCCTAAGAAGACCTCTTGAGATCTTCAATAGGCAACAGAAGACCCCTTGGGATCTTCTGTAGGCAACAAAAGACCTCTTGACATCTTCTGTAGGCAACAGAAGACCTCCTGAGATTTTCTGTAGGCAACAGAATACCTCTTGAGATCTTCTAAAGGCAACATAAGACCCCTTGAGATATTCTGTAGGCAACAGAAGACCCCTTGGGATCTTCTGTAGGCAACAAAAGACCTTTTGACATCTTCTGTAGGCAACAGAATACCTCTTGAGATCTTCTGTAGGCAACAGAAGACATCTTGAGATCTTCTGTAGGCAACAGCAGACACCTTGGAATCTTCTGTAGACAACAGAAGACCTCTTGAAACCTTCTTTACGCAACATATGGCCCCTTGAGACCTTCTATAGGCAACAGAAGGCCTCGATAGGTCTTCTATAGCCAGCAGAAGGCCTCTTGAGATCTTCTAAAGGCAACAGAAGGCCCCTTGAGGTCTTCTATAGGCAACAGAAAACCTCTTGAGACCTTCTATAGGCAAAAGAAGGCCTCAGAAGACCTCTTGACATCTTCTGTAGGCAACAGAAGACCCCTTGAGGTCTTCTATAGGCAACAGAAAACCTCTTGAGACCTTCTATAGGCAAAAGAAGGCCTAAGAAGACCTCTTGAGATCTTCAATAGTCAACAGAAGACCCCTTGGGATCTTCTGTAGGCAACAAAAGACCTCTTGACATCTTCTGTAGGCAACAGAAGACCTCCTGAGATTTTCTGTAGGCAACAGAATACCTCTTGAGATCTTCTAAAGGCAACATAAGACCCCTTGAGATATTCTGTAGGCAACAGAAGACCCCTTGGGATCTTCTGTAGGCAACAAAAGACCTCTTGACATCTTCTGTAGGCAACAGAAGACCTCCTGAGATTTTCTGTAGGCAACAGAATACCTCTTGAGATCTTCTGTAGGCAACAGAAGACCTCTTGAGATCTTCTGTAGGCAACAGCAGACCTCTTGAAACCTTCTTTACGCAACATATGGCCCCTTGAGACCTTCTATAGGCAATTGAAAGCCTCGATAGGTCTTCTATAGGCAACAGAAGGCCTCGATAGGTCTTCTATAGCCAACAGAAGGCCTCTTGAGATCTTCTAAAGGCAACAGAAGGTCCCTTGAGGTCTTCTATAGGCAACAGAAAACCTCTTGAGACCTTCTATAGGCAAAAGAAGGCCTCAGAAGAACTCTTGACATCTTCTGTAGGTAACAGAAGAACTCCTGAGATTTTCTGTAGGCAACAGAATACCTCTTGAGATCTTCTAAAGGCAACAGAAGACCCCTTGAGGTCTTCTATAGGCAACAGAAAACCTCTTGAGATATTCTGTAGGCAACAGAAGGCCTAAGAAGACCTCTTGAGATCTTCAATAGGCAACAGAAGACCCCTTGGGATCTTTTGTAGGCAACAAAAGACCCCTTGGGATCTTCTGTAGGCAACAAAAGACCTCTTGACATCTTCTGTAGGCAACAGAAGACCTCCTGAGATTTTTTGTAGGCAACAGAATACCTCTTGAGATCTTCTGTAGACAATAGAAAACACCTTGGAATCTTCTGTAGACAACAGACGACCTCTTGAAACCTTCTTTATGCAACATATGACCCCTTGAGACCTTCTATTGGCAATTGAAAGCCTCGGTAGGTCTTCTATAGGCAACAGAAGGCCTCGATAGGTCTTCTATAGCCAACAGAAGGCCTCTTAAGAACTTCTATAGACAACATAACACTTCTTGAGACCTTCTATAGGCAACAGAAGGCCTCAGAAGGCCTCTTGAGATCTTCAATAGACATCAGAAGACCTCTTGGGATCTCCTATTGGCAACAGAAGACCCCTTGAGGTAGTCCATAAGCAATAGAAGACCAGTTGACATATCCTATAGACTACAGAACACCTTTTGTGGTATTCTATACGCACGATAGGTTCATGTGTTTTTTTTTTATTGGTATAGGAAAACCTCTCGAGCCACGAGAAATCCGCTTGGGGTGCCTATAGACAAAAGAAGACCCCTTGAGATCGCCTAGTAGGCAACATAAGATCTTCTTTAGGCAACAGAAGACATTTGACGTCTCCTGTAGGCATAGGTAACAGAAGACCTCTTGAGTTCTCCTTCAGGAAAAGGAAGTCGTTTTTAGGTCTTCTGTAGGCAAAATAAAGTTTTCCATAGACCACTGAAGATCCCTTGATATCTTCTATAGGGAACATAACATAGGCACAGAAGGCCTCTTAAGGTCTTCCAAAGACAACATAACCCCTCTTGAGATCTTCTTTAGGTAACAAATGACATCTTTAGGTCATCTATAGGCATGAGAGGTCTGCCAGCAAAAAGAGTCTTGAAAATTTCTTTAAAAAATTCCACGCCTTTGGTTGGTAAAGAGGCTTGAATTTTTTTTAAAAAAATCTACGCCTTAGTGTGGTAAAAGAGGCATGGAAAATTCTTTAAAAAATCCACTCCTTAGGTTGGTAAAAGAGGCATAAAAAATTCTTTAAAAAATCCACGCCATAGGGTGGTAAAAGAGGCATAAAAAATTCTTTAAAAGAGGCTTGAAAAATTCTTTAAAAAATCCACGCCTTTGGTTGGTAAAGGAGGCTTGAAAAATTCTTTAAAAAATCCACGCCTTTGGTTGGTAAAGGAGGCTTGAAAAATTCTTTAAAAAATCCACGCCTTTGGTTGGTAAAGGAGGCTTGAAAAATTCTTTAAAAAATCCACGCCTTTGGTTGGTAAAGGAGGCTTGAAAAATTCTTTAAAAAATCCACGCCTTTGGTTGGTAAAGGAGGCTTGAAAAATTCTTTAAAAAATCCACGCCTTTGGTTGGTAAAGGAGGCTTGAAAAATTCTTTAAAAAATCCACGCCTTTGGTTGGTAAAGGAGGCTTGAAAAATTCTTTAAAAAATCCACGCCTTTGGTTGGTAAAGGAGGCTTGAAAAATTCTTTAAAAAATCCACGCCTTTGGTTGGTAAAGGAGGCTTGAAAAATTCTTTAAAAAATCCACGCCTTTGGTTGGTAAAGGAGGCTTGAAAAATTCTTTAAAAAATCCACGCCTTTGGTTGGTAAAGGAGGCTTGAAAAATTCTTTAAAAAAAACCACGCCTTGGGGTGGTAAAGGAGGCTTGAAAAATTCCAATTGCTACTGCATCAATAAACCCTAATTGCATATCGATTATTTTGTGCCTTTCGCTTTCCTTGTACATCATTATTTGCCAAAGCGGAACCTAATTAAATCAATATTTGCTTTACAACCCTGGACCATATTCAACCATTAGTGTGGCATAATTTACACACACACGTTAAAAAAAAAACAAATCATACTTTGAAAAAAAGAGTGAGTTTTGACATTCACAACATGTTCCATTTAATTATACTAATTAAGATTTACTTTGATTTTCTACATACAGACAGATACATACACACATACCTACACATTCTTAGCCGGCTATAGATTAAACAGGGAAAAAACTGATTATCATCAAAAAAGAGAAAAAACAACATTTACATTACTGGTGCCCCCCTCAACCCAAGAAAAAAGAACTGACCATTGCTGATGACCATTGAAACGTTCTACCCCTTGACGACCATCAACCTGAACAATTGCCCATTAATTGTCTGTTTGAATTCATCTCTTCTGCACGGTTATATCATTTAGCTTTCATTCGGAACTTCGGGGTTCTATTGATGTAAAATGTTGCCACGTCTCTCCTCTTCATCCATCCATCCCTCATTGTTGTTTTTATGAATTTTTGTTGCAAATTAATTGTTGTTCATTGGCTCGTTTAAAATGCTGATTCAGTTTCGTCATTATTAAAGATTAATATAGCATTTCACATTGTCTATGACAGGCATTCAATATTGGCTGGCATCCGGCATCAACATCGTCATTGTCCTGACAAGACTTCCAGCCCTTTCTTTTGCTGTGTTCTTTTCTCCCCATCATTATCATTATCAACTGTCCATTGTCATCATCATTATTCACATGAATGAACCAGCTAGCGAGCGAGCGACCTGACTACCACCACCTTCCTGCCTTCTACCGCCTGCCATTGGCAGTCAAGTGGGGCCAGTTTTGTGTTCGCCATTGCATATTATCGGCCGTATCATCGTAAATTTTGATGACCTTTGAGTTCTATATGTTGCTACAACATATCCTGTGTGACATACGAAAGAACACACACACACCCATTTAACATTCCATACGTGTTGGCCATCTATGTCGCTACTGGGTAGGCATTTAAAGTTATGATTATGGGTAAACCAGGAACCAGAAAAGAACACAAAAAAGAAGTCAACAATGTTAAATTGTTGTTGCCACGGACGAGTTAAGTTTATTAGATGGTGTTTAGAAGTATTTATGGATGACATTTGAATTTTTGTTAACGAGATAACCATAAAGAGTTGGCCCATAATGAATGCTATGGGGCAAATGGGTCATAAGTTTTGATGTGATATCCATAAATATATCAGTTAGGCTTTTTTTTAACGGCAGCCAATTTTAATCTCTTGCAGCTTAAATTTAGTAAATAAAATGGGAGGAAATGTTAACATAATTGCTAGCCATTATAATCATTGGCTAATAACTGTAGCTAATATGTGGCAATCAATTTGAATATTTGTAATGCACTACAGCTCTTGCAGTTGTGTGTGTGTGTGATAGAAAAACCGACGAAAAAACGGGGAGCCTTGAAAAGTTTGACAAAGTAGGCTTGAAAAACTGTTTCAAAAATTCAAGCCTTAGTTTGGCAAAGAAGGCTTGATAATTGTTTACAAAATCCACGCCTTAAGTAGGCTTGAAAAATTGTTTATGTAGGCCCATTTGAATGCAAATTTTTCATAAAGACTCGTTGTGTACAATATTCTTTTCTTTCCTCAACAAAAAAACCGAACATATGTAACCCTAATGACCCTTCAAATTGCCAGCAATTGAAAATTCCCTTAAGAATCACCATATTGACAAATAATGAGGTCAGAGTTATTTGTTGAAAAACATACATACATAAACATTTGACAGAAAATGGGTCCCACATTGTCAAATAATTTCTTTTACAATTTACAATGTCATGACATATGGGTCTATTTTTTAACATAACAATGTCATCATGATGATGGTGAAACAAAAAACAGCGAAAAAAATCACACGTTACAGCCAATTATTAAAACATAACGTTATGCAACTTCAAAAGAAAGTAAAAAGTGAAAAATAAAAAATATACTCGTATGTTCCACCAACACCCAACGTGGCGCAATAACAACAACAAGAACAAGCAAAAAATATCAACGAATTTAATTGTAAAAATTCATCGATGCAGAACAATTTCGCCAACCCTTTCACAACCCGCCATCATGCCATTTATATAGCCTCATCAGCAACACATCGTCGTTACACCATCATCATTGAAATTAAAATATGGCATAAACGTTATACATGATTCTCTTTACCCTTATTCCGTCTCTCTGTCCCGCCAGTATTGTAACGACATAATCACCAAATATAATTGGCCAATCAATTTGGCCATTGTTCACATTTATAACGTTAAATGTGGTGATTTTTTGCGTTAAAAATACTGGAAGAGTTGGAGCTGCTTTTGTTAACTACTGATGTTGCTGTAGTGACTCCCTGTCACATTTTATGTGTTGGGAATTCAGTAACACCCACTCCAATATGTGGATATGTGTCGTTAGGGATGAATACTAGGAGTATGAGGTGCAAATAGCACTTTGTGGAGAAAGCCAAGAATGTTGTGTCCAAAGGGGTCAGTGATGGATGTACGACATATTCAATCAATGTAGTGGATGCTAGGTGGTAAAAGAAAAGGAGACAATAAAATAGATAATCTAGCATAACTACAGAAAATAGGTTTAATAGATCACCTATAGAAAATATAGTTTTACCAGCTTATCTATACAAACCTTAGGTTTACTAGATCACCCATGGAAACTATAGGTTCACTAGCTCACCAATAGAAACAATAGGTTCACTAGCTCACCTATAGAAACAATAGGTTCACTAGCTCACCTGTAGAAACTATAAGTTCACTAGCTCACCTATAAAAACTATAGGTTCACTAGCTCACCTATTGAAACTATAGGTTCACTAGATCACCTATAGAAACTAGAGGCTCACTAGCTCAACTATGGAAACTATAGGTTCACTAGCTCACCTATAGAAACTATAGGTTCACTAGCTCACCTATAGAAAGTATAGCTTCACTAGCTCACCTATAGAAATTATAGGTTCACTAGCTCACCTATAGAAACTAGAGGTTCACTAGCTCACCTACAGAAACTAGAGGTTCACTAGCTCACCCATAGAAACTAGAGGTTCACTAGCTCACTTATAGAAACTATAGGTTCACTAGCTCACCAATAGGAACAATACGTTTACTAGCTCACCTATAGAAACAATAGATTCACTAGCTCACATATAGAACCGGTAGGTTCACTAGCTCACCTATAGAAACAATAGGTTCACTAGCTCCCCTATAGAAACAATAGGTTCACTAGCTCACTTATAGAAACAATATGTTCACTATCTCACCTATAGAAACAATATGTTCACTAGCCCACCTACAGAAACCTATATAAACAATAGGTTCATTGGTTCATCTGTAGAAACAATAGGTTCACTAGCTCACCTGTAGAAACAATAGGTTCACTAGCTCACTTATAGAAACAATAGGTTCACTAGCACACTTATAGAAACAATAGGTTCACTAGCCCACCTATAGAAACAATAGGTACACTATCTCACCTATATAAACAATAGGTTCATTGGTTCACCTATAGAAACAATAGGTTCACTAGCTCACTTATAGAAACAATATGTTCACTATCTCACCTATAGAAACAATATGTTCACTAGCCCACCTATAGAAACAATAGGTACACTATCTCACCTATATAAACAATAGGTTCACTACTCACCTATAGAAACAATAGGTTCACTATCTCACCTATATAAACAATAGGTTCATTGGTTCACCTATAGAAACAATAGGTTCACTAGCTCACTTATAGAAACAATATGTTCACTATCTCACCTATAGAAACAATATGTTCACTAGCCCACCTATAGAAACAATAGGTACACTATCTCACCTATATAAACAATAGGTTCACTACTCACCTATAGAAACAATAGGTTCACTAGCTCGCCTATAAAAACAATAGGTTCACTAGCTCACCTATAGAAACTTTAGGTTCACTAGCTCACCTATAGGAACTATAGGTTCACTAGTTCACCCGGAGAAACTATAGGTTCACTAGCTCATCTATAAAAACTATATGCTCACTAGCTCACCCATAGAAACTATTGGTTCACTAGCCCACCTATAGAAACTATATGTTCACTTGCTCACCTACGAGTATAGGAACTATATGTTCACTAGCTCACCTATAGAAACTATAGGTTCCCTAGCTCACTTATATAAAGTATTGGTTCACTAGCCCTATAGAGAACTTCTATAGGTGAACCATAGAAACAATAGGTTCACTAGCTCACCTATAGAAACAATAGGTTCACTAGCTCACTTATAGAAACAATAGGTTCACTAGCTCACTTATAGAAACAATAGGTTCACTAGCTCAACTTTAGAAACAATAGGTTCACTAGCCCACCTATAGAAACAATAGGTTCACTATCTCACCTATATAAACAATAGGTTCATTGGTTCACCTATAGAAACAATAGTTTCACTAGCTCACCTGTAGAAACAATAGGTTCACTAGTTCACCTATAGAAACTATAGGTTCACTAGTTCACCTGTAGAAACAATAGGTTCACTATCTCACCTATAGAAACAATGTGTGCACTAACTCACCTATAGAAACAATGGGTTCACTAGCTCACCTATAGAAACAATAGGTTCACTAGCTCACCTATAGAAACAATAGGTTCACTAGCTCACCTAAAGAAACAATAGGTTCACTGGCTCATCTATGCAACCAATAGGTTCACTTGCTCACCTATAGAAGCTATAAGTTCTCTAGCTCACCTATAGAAACAATGGGTTCACTAGCTCACATATAGAAACTACAAGTTCACTAGTTCACCTATAGAAATTATAAGTTCACTAGCTCAGCTATGGAAACTACAGGTTCACTAGCTCACCTATAGAAACTATAGGTTCACTAGATCACCTATAGAAACTATAGGTTCACTAGCTTACCTATAGAAACTATAGGTTCACTAGCTCACCTATAGAAACTATAGGTTCACTAGCTCACCTATAGAAACTATAGGTTCACTAGCTCACCTATAGAAACTATAGGCTCAATAGCTCACCTATAGAAAATATATGTTCACTAGATCACCTATAGAAACTATAGGTTCACTAGATCACCTATAGAAACTATAGGTTCACTAGCTCACCTATAGAAACTATAGGTTCACTAGCTCACCTATAGAAACTATAGGCTCAATAGCTCACCTATAGAAACTATATGTTCACTAGATCACCTATGGAAACTATATGTTCACTAGATCAACTATAGAAACTATAGGTTCACTAGCTCACCTATAGAAACTATAGGTTCACTAGCTCACCCATAGAAATTATAGGTTCACTAGCTCACCTATAGAAACTATAGGTTCACTAGCTCACCTATAGAAACTATATGTTGACTAGATCACCTATAGAAACTATATGTTGACTAGATCACCTATAGAAACTATATGTTGACTAGATCACCTATAGAAACTATATGTTGACTAGATCACATATAGGAACTATAGGTTCACTAGCTCTCCTATAGAAACTATAGGTTCACTAGCTCACCTAAAGAAACTATAGGTTCACTAGCTCACCTATAGAAACTATAGGTTCACTAGCTCACCTATAGAAACTATATGTTGACTAGATCACCTATAGAAACTATATGTTCACTAGATCACCTATAGAAACTATAGGTTCACTAGCTCACCTATAGAAACTATAGGTTCACTAGCTCACCAATAGGAACAATACGTTTACTAGCTCACCTATAGAAACAATAGATTCACTAGCTCACATATAGAACCGGTAGGTTCACTAGCTCACCTATAGAAACAATAGGTTCACTAGCTCCCCTATAGAAACAATAGGTTCACTAGCTCACCTATAGAAACTATAGGTTCACTAGCTGACCTATGGGAACTATAGGTTTACAAGCTCACATATAAAAACGATGGGTTTACTAGCTCATCTATAGAAACTATAGGTTCACTAGCTCATCTATAGAAGGTTTACAAGCTCACCTATAGAAACTATAGGTTTACAAGCTCACATATAAAAACGATGGGTTTACTAGCTCACCGATAGAAACTATAGGTTCACTAGCTCACCTATTGAAACTATAGGTTCACTAGCTCACCTATAGAAACTATCGGTTCACTAGCTCACCTATAAAAACTATAGGTTTACTAGCTCACCTATAGAAATTTTAGGATCACTGGCTCACCTATGGAAACTATAGTTTCACTAGCTCACCTATAGAAACTATAGGTTCACCAGCTCAACTATAGAAATTATAGGTTCACTAGCTCCTATAGCAACTGTAGGTTCACTAGCTCACATATAGAACCCGTAGGTTCACTAGCTCACCTATAGAAACTATAAGTTCACTTGCTCACATATAGAAACAATAGGTTAACTAACTCACCTATAGAATCTATTTGTTCACTAGCTCACCTAAATAAACTATATGTTTTTTATAGTAGAGATAGTGAATTTATAGTTTCTATAGGTGAGCTAGCTTTCCTATAGAAACATTTGTACTTTAGCACTCTATCACTGAAAATAAGTGTTCGTTAGGTTTGCTCTGGAAAATATAGGTTCATTAGGTGACCTAGGGAAAATTATGTACACACTTGACTTAGTTAAAAAATAGGTTCACAGGCTCACCTACTAAAAAAATATAGCTGCATTGGCTCTCCTAGTGAGATGAGAGAAGAAGTAGGCTTATAAGTCCACCTATATAAGTATAAAATCCAAAGCTGTCGTATTGTAGGTTCATTAGTTTAGCAGCAGAAACATATGGGGAGTAGGTTCACAAGTTCGAATTTGAAAATAAGCATCACTAGCGCACTTACAAAAACACAGCAAGTTACCCACGCTTGCCCAAGTGAAACATTACGTAAAAAACCTTTAAAATCTAGAGATTATAAACTTCAACTCTTCCTTTATAGACTCTTAACTTCGATAATGTTGACAAAATTGACCTAGAAGCAAAAAAATATTCGTTCATTAAACGAAATATGATTGCGTCCCCAGCTTGGGCGCCACATATTAATAAGTAATTAGTCGGATAAATCAAATCACATTTTTCTAATTTGTTTTTCTTTTTTCATTTTTGTTATCATTGTTTTTCTAATGCGAACATATTTTTCCCAAAAGGTAAACAAATTATCAGATTAAGTGAGGCATTAAACCAATTATCTAGTTTATTGGTTTTTCAAACCTAAACAACAAGTTTTCATGTAATCGCCAATAACACCAAATACATATGAAAGTAGAACATTCAAAGCAACAAAATGATGGGGCAGCAATTAATTATCGTAAATTTGGCATTGTTGTTAATAATTCTGGAAAAGGTTTATGGGGTACGTATAACTGCCTTAAGATTCCAGAAAATACAGTCGAGTTTCAAATAAAAATCTTTCATAATTTCAGGCCACTAAAATTGAATTTCATGGTGGCAAACATCGTTTTAGCTCGAAATATTTTTCAAATTTTACCTTTTACACCGAAAACTCAACAATTTACGCCGATTTGCTGTTAATAAAATCTATACGCCAGGGGTTTAAAGCCAACGTTGAAATCCAATTACGTTTAGATAATTCAAAGGTACATCAGAAGTTATTTTCCTACATTTTAAATATTTGTGATTTGGTGGTGTCGTTTAAAAACACGATTTTTAAGAAATGGTTTGAATCTCTATTGAAATATGGCAATTTTATGCAAAATTGTCCCGTCGCAGCTGATCATTATTATGTAAATGGTTGGAAACCAGAATCGAAACTTATACCCTCATATCTTTATCCGGGGGATTATCGTATTAAAGGATACGGTTTTATGGGTAAATATCGTGGAAAGAATGAAAATTTTGTTGTTGAAATAGAAGTTGATGCTGTTATTTCGTGAATGAGAAAATAAAGGATAAATTAACCAGAAAAGAATAGAATGTTTTGAACTTTCGATTTACTTAAGAAGATTTTGGATTATGGCAACAATTGGTGGGATAACCAAAAATGTTGATCGTTGATGAAATGTTGAACTATTACTTATTTTATGAGTCATTGATGTCCTGCTAAAGCATTGGTTATGTGGTATATCATTGGCGAAAATATAGGTTTACTAGCTCATCAATAGAAACTATAGGTTTACTAGCTCATCAATAGAAACTATTGGTTCACTAGCTCACCTACAGAAACTATAGGTTCACTAGCTCACCTATAGAAACTATAGGCTCACTAGCTCACCTATAGAAAATATAGGTTCACCAGCTCACCTATAGAAACTATAGGTTCACTAGCTCACCTATAGAAACTATAGGCTCACTAGCTCACCTATAGAAACTATAGGTTTACTAGCACTCCTATTGAAACTATAGGTTACTAGCTCACCTATAGAAACTATAGGGTCACTAGCTCACCTACAGAAACTAAAGTTTCCCTAGCTCACCTATAGAAACTTTGGGTCTACTAGCTTACCTAGGTTCACTAGCTCACCTATAGAAACTAAAGGTTCCCTAGCTCACCTATAGAAACTTTAGGTCTACTAGCTTACCTAGGTTCACTAGCTCACCTATAGAAAATATAGGTTCACTAGCTCAGCTATATAAACTATAGGTTACTAGCTCACCTATAGAAACTATAGGTTTACTAGCTCACATACAGAAACTATGGGTTCACTAGCTCACCAATAGAAAATATAGGTTTACTAACTCACCTATTGAAAATATAGGTTCACCAGCTCACCTATGGGAAACTATATGTTCTGTAGCTCTCCTACAGAAAGTATTTGTTCTCTAGCTGATTTATAGAAAATATAGATACACTAGCCCATCTATAAAAACAATAGGTTCACTAGCTCACCAATAGAAAGTACAGGTTCACTTGAGGTAATATCACTTATAGAAAATAGAGGTTCACTGACTAATCTATAGAATATATAGGGTCACGAGCTCAGCTATAGAAAATATAGGTTCACTAGCTCACCTATAGGAAATATAGGTTCACTAGCCCACCTATAGAAAATACAGGTTCACTTGAGGTAATATGAGTTCACTAGCTCACTTATAGGAAATATAGGTTAACCAACTAACCTATAAAATACATAGGGTCACCAGCTCAACTGTAGAAAATATAGCTTTATTACATCGCTTAGAGCAAAATATAAGTTAACTGACCCATCTCCTGAATATATAGGTTCGATAGAGAAAATAATTGTTTCCTAATGCACTTAGAGAAAATATAGGTTCACCACGTCTCTTAGAAAATATATTGGGAAAATATAAGTTAACTGGTTCACATAAAGAAAATAAAGGTTTACTAAGTTAGAAAATATAGCCCACTTAAAAAAATGTGGGTTCACAAGGTCACCTATAGAAACTAGAGGTTCACTAGAGGTAATATTTGTTCACTTGCTAAGCTATAGAAAATATAGGCTTACTTGCTGCCGTTAAAGGTAGTGAGCTATCATGTGCCGCGCGTTCGCCCATAAGAACGTTAAAAACTTGGGTTTGGGCGTCGGGTTAGTAACCCTCCCCTAGAAAAAGCAGCCTACTATGCAAAAACTAAAGAAAAAAACTCATGCTCCCACTGAAGACAAGACAAGACCGAACAGACCAAAGATATATTTTACGAGCGCTAAGAAAAAACTTAGGGATGTTGCCCTGCCCATGACATTAAAATTATACTAGGCGATTTTAATGCCAAAATTGAAAAGGAGAATATATTTGGCCCAACAGTCGGGAAATTCAGTCTCCACAGTGAAACATCCGACAATGGTATGAGGATGATAGACTTTGCAGCTGCAAAAAACATGGTAGTTAGCAGTACCAAACGTTGCAACTTAAGCACGAACAGATACAACACGGGAGTTGGACATCGTTAAGCTGCAAACACAACAGATAGCCACAGCATATTCTACTCAAATAGCCCAAACACTCCTCGTCCCGATAACACATCAGCACAATGACAAAATATTGCCCTCTCCATGCAAACCTCCACCAAGGAATCCATAGTATGACCAGAAGTGTCGTGCTGCTACCGAAGAGAAAAATGCAGCATATAGGGCTACTCTGCAATCAGTAGCAACGCGTAGCGCACGGGAGAGGTATCGGGAGAAAAGGAGAGAGGAGAAACGTCTTTTCCGTAGGAAAAAGAGAGAAATGGAAAGGCGGGAGTGTGAAGAAATCCAAATGTACATGAGCCAGAACGAAGTCCGAAAGATATACCAAAGAGTAAAACATCAAATTGATGGCTTTGGTACAGGCGCATCCTCCTGTAAAGATTAGCAAGGTAATTTGATAACTGATACAGATAGTGTGCTCAGGTTATGGAAAGAACATTTTTCCAAACTGTTGGTATCCGATAGTAGCGATGACAGTAAGCACCATCTGGCAGGAAGAACGCGTACCCGACGATTGGAACGTGAGCATCCTATGTCCAGTCCACAAGAAGGGAGATAAGACTGTGTGCTCCAATTATAGGGGCATAAGTGTGCTCCCTATTGCATATATGATAGTATCTAGCATATTGTATGAGAGACTATAGCCTATGGTCAATGAAATTATTGGACCCTATCAGTGCGGCTTTAGACCGGGCAAATCCACCATTGACCAGATATTTACCTTGAGACAAATCCTGGAAAAGACCCAAGAAATACAGATCGACACCTTCCATCTTTTCGTCGATTATAAAGCAGCCTTCGACAGCCCTAAACGTTCAAAGGTGTTCCAAGCCATGTCTGATTTCGGTATTCCTGCAAAGCTCATTCGGCTTTGTAGAATGACATTAACTGATACTCAGTCCTCGGTTAAAATAGGAAAGAACCTCTCCGAAGAGTTTATTACCAAAAGAGGTTTCAGACAAGGAGACGGCCTGTCGTGTGATCTTTTCAACATCCTGCTGGAGAAGGTCATACGAGACGCGAAGGTCAAAAGAAGTGGAACAATATACACGAACATGTTACTTGCTTATGCCGACGACATTGACATCATGGGTCGATCGGTGAAGGGAGTAACTGACACCTTTGCAAAAGTCGAAAGGGAATCTGCTAAAGTGGGTCTGGCGGTAAACGGCGAGAAGACCAAGTTGATAGTGTCGACGCGCAATGCGTAGATAGAGATCGGGCCAACTGTTGACGTTGGTTCCAATAATTTTGAGGTAGAAAAGGACTTCATCTACCTCGGCACCGCCGTAAACACAACCAACAACGTCAGTTCTGAAATACGAAGAAGAAAAGTGTTGGCCAACAGATGCTACTTCGATCTGAGTAAGCAGTTTAGGAATAAAGTCACATCTCGTCAAAGAAAAACAACGCTTTACAAAACACTGATACTATCCGTGCTGATGTATGGTTCCGAAGCCTGGGTACGTGCGCAAGCAGACAAGGCAGTGCTTGGTGTGTTTAAGAGAAAAATTCTTCGGAAGATCTATGGACCAATCTGAGTTGACAGTGAATATCGACGTCGTATGAACCACGAGCTGTATCTGCTATACAACGACATCAGTATAGACAAACGTATCGAGATGCAACGATTGCGTTGGCTAAGCCATATCATAAGAATCAGCGATGATGAGGCCGCTAAAAAGGCGTATAAATACTTGCCACATGGCGGTGCACGCAGAATTGGCAGGCCTAAGCTTAAATGGAGCAAACAAGTGGATGAAGAGATGAAAAGGCGTGGTATTCCAGAAAGCGAAACAGTAAACAGAGAGAATTGGAGATCTTTTCTTAGTTTGCTTTATAGAACAAATGTTCTGTAATGAGCCAGCTAAGTAAGTAAGTAAGCTCAGTTATAGAAAAAATAGTTTCAATTATAGAAAATATAGTTTCACTAGCTCACCTATAGACGATATAAGTTCACTAGATCTAATATAGGTTCACTAGCTCAGATATAGAGAGTATAGGTTCACTACCTCACCTATAGAAAATATAGGTTCACTTCAGGTAATATAGGTTTACTAGCTCACTTATAAAAAATATAGGTTCACTAGAGGTAATATTGGTTCACTAGCTCTGTTTTAGAAATTATACGTTCGATAGCTCAGTTATAGAAAATATTAGTTCACTAACTCACCTGTAGAAAGTATTGGTTCACTAGCTCGCATATGGAAAATATAGGTACACTAACATATAGAATATAAAGGGTCACTACCTCACCTATAGAAAATATAGGTTCACGAGCTCACCTTTAGAAAATATAGGTTCACTACTTAACCTATAGAAAATATAGTTTCCCTAGCTACCTACAGAAAATATAAGTTCACTAGCACACCTTTAGAAAATATAAGTTCACTAGAACATCTATAAAAACTATGCGTTCAATAGCTCACCTGTATAAAATATATGTAGGTTCACTGACTCACCTATAGAAAATATCGGTTCACTAACTCACCTTGAGAAAATATGTGTTCAGTAGCTCACATTATGCAAATATTGAACCATTGAAGAACTAGATAACTGGTGAATAATTTATGATATTATGATACATAACTTACATCATGGACCAGTTTAAGAATTTCGAGCTAGGAAATGATGTAAACAGTTTGTGAACTAGTGAGTCAATGAGCTAGTTACCTATTGACTTTAGTAAAAAATATTGGCGAACTGGTGAAGCATTGGAAAAAATTGTCATACATTTGTTTAACTGTTGAACTAGTAAATCATATCTAAGCCAGTTAGGTGTTGAACTTATGACGATCCCCAGTGGTCGCGAATGATAGTTGAACTGTTCAACAATTGCTGATCTAATGCACCATTGGTTTGGGAACCATTGTTATACTCTGTTCTCAACAATCTTTGCAAATTGTGCCCTAGAGTTGGTGAACTGGTGAATTTATAAAGGAAGTAGGAAATCTATAGAACAAAAAGTAAATCTATGACTGAATACCTCATTTCTTTGACTTTAAAATTCCTCAAAGATTTTTTCAATGAGGTCTCAAACCACCCATATTCCTCCACTTCGTCCCCCACCAATTCCATGGTTTAGCATAACATTGTTTCGTAACTTTAAAACCACCAAGCTGTCGCCTATTTTGGATTACAACAAAATGGAAAAAGAGGCAAACATTATAATAGACAAATTCAACTGTAAAACAAATGCAACAACACCAAAAAAAGAAAAAAAACAATGAACACCAGTAACGAGTGCGAGAACAAAAACAAAAACTTTGCTAAACAAAAATTACAAGCCTTCAGAAAAGTTTTGTCTCTTCATTATTCCAACATCAGGCGAGAAAAACTCATTGTGGTTACTTTGCATTTTTTCACAGAGACGAGAAGTCAACTGAGGAGGTGGAGGCGGAGGAAAGGAATCAAAGAAAAAGGAACTTTGTCTTCCTGTTTTTTTTAGTTGGGTTTTGTTTGATTTAGCTATTGAGACCATTGTTATGCTTTATGGGCTACTATTGTAACTGCCTTCCATGAGGTATGGGGTGGTGATGATGATGTTTGAGAAGAATAAATAATCATTGGAATTGGTTAGATTTTTTTATAAAGAAACTTTTTAACAGGGACAAAATTATTTTTGTTATTTTTTGCCTTAACTAACTGTAGTTTTTTTTCTGTTAAACCTCTGCTTCAACAATATGTTGACTTGACACCATTAAAAACAACTACTGACAATTCCACAACATTTGGTTAAAACAATGAGAATTGAGAGAAATTAACAGACTGTTGTATTTTACAACTTTTAGTTCATCCGCAATAAGGCTGAAAGTTCATGCCACTTCCGTTAACCGGATTTTGAAACATTTTTGGTTGTGATGAAAATAGAATAGAGAAAATACTGTTACGGAATTAAGGTTTGACTTAGCTCCATGTAGACATTGTTTTATTCCCCGATACGATTTGTACCAAATCAAACAAGTGTTCGTTTAAGATTGTGATTCTACAATGCTTTATTGACGTCATTCATTTATTCACGCAAGACTTTATTTGCTACTAAGCACACTGCTTAACTCTAGTAAGCTACATGCTTTAATTCTTTACCCTTTACATTACACTGAGTCGCGGTCTGCATTACAACTCACTCGTCCATCCGATCCTCTTCCGTATTTATACTCGCCCGCTGATACATAGGCTGTTGTAGCCTCCTTCAAACATACCGGTGAATGTAAACAAAGATTCAAAGCTGAATGAGGTGGGTATATAATCGCTTACGCAGCACCTGTCGTTTAATTCAAGCTAACTATCAATTAACTTTAAACCGTTCGAATGTCCGAAGAGTTAACTTCGCCACGATTCTGACTCTCGGAGACTAAAAGCCGTTCGCGCCGCCTGAAACTCTATTAGGATGTGCAGAGGTTTAGATCCAGAATTACGTTTAAGGCGGCATGAGGAGTGCTTTTAATTGAGTCGATAACCAGTATTTACGCAGCCCTTTGTACACTTGATAGTTTGGACAGTGACGCTATATTAGAGTGTCTATCTCATATCTACCTAGTGTTCGGTATCTCCTTGTTTGCAACAAGGGGCACCTACAAAGCAGATGTGCGACAGTCTCTATCTTCTTCGCATCTTCACATAGTCTGCAGTAGCCAATGCCACTGTCGTTCCATTTTGAAGTTAGAGATCTCACTCTGCAGTGATCTGTTATAAGTCCCACCGCGATTTTCATTCCTATCTTATCAAGTGAGAGTTGGGAAGCCGTTCTTCGACGAGAAACCACAGGCCAGATCGCCTTGAATACCCTACAACCAGGTTCCAATGGCCATCTTTGATGTGTTCTCTCATTGAAGATCTCCTGAAGTTTGCCGATGTAGTGGCACATCGGTGCCCGAACTGTTTCATCAACTGATAAGTCGATAGCCACCTCGAGCAAGTTCATCTGTTACCTCGTTTCCCATAATGTTGCTGTGACCCGGAACCCAAAATAGTTTTACGATATCGTGTATATCCTGCAGAGCTCTCCTACAATCAAGAATGGCTCTTGAATTTATGGTCCGTGACTTGAGAACCGCATGAAGTTGAAATTGAATTTACCCCAGTCCTTTCTTTTATTGGGACTCTGTATTAGACTAGGACATGGAAAAGTATCATGCTGTGATCCGAGAAGGAACATTTTTCCACATTTTTTACCATCTAACTCTCTATATTTCAGAGTCGACAATATTGGTGAGGGTTAAATCGATTACTTCCCTTCTTAGTCTATTTTGAAAGTTTGAGGTCTTATACCTGCTACCCCTTATATACTCACCACCGACATTGCCGACAGTGTTTCCGCAGTGGAAGTGGTGCTGGGCTAACCATTTCATTCACCAGCTCCTGCGTGACTTTGCCTGGAGGGTCCAGGTCCTCATAAGACATGTAGATAGAAAACTGTATCAAAGGCCTGCTCCGCCCTCTTTTCATCCGTAGTGATGACATATTTTTG
This sequence comes from Musca autumnalis, assembly GCF_047663935.1. Lineage (NCBI taxonomy): Eukaryota > Metazoa > Arthropoda > Insecta > Diptera > Muscidae > Musca > Musca autumnalis. The sequence continues at coordinate 213,885,656 of NW_027411977.1, read as the reverse complement.
TACAAATAAGAATCCTAGACTAGGGCGATGTCAATGTCTAAGGACGAGGGGGTATTTTAGGGATTCTGTAGCAGCAGCAGTTTTGCAATGAAGCAGATTCATCTGCACAAAGCTAAGAAGTTAGCCAACCCCTCTCGACATTTTGAGTAGTCCTCTCCAGACTTATCGGTGGCAAATGTGGTGAAAAGTCCGTCATACTTCTAAAATGAGTTAAAAAGCCACTACTAAGATCTGAATCTGAACTTTGTTAAAACCGATCAGTAGTGCGGTTCTGTAAAACAGAATTATCGACAATGGTTGTTAAGTGAAAACCTGAAGAAATAAAGCTGTTGCTAAGATCTACCAATAGCAATGTCAAATTTTATTTAAGCTTTTCCTTTAAAATTTGACTTTTTAATTTGACCGTTTTTTTGGCAGTAACCACACCACCCCCAAACTTTGAAACAACTTCTTTATTTATGATGATACAAAACAATATTTTAACTTTCAACTTTCAATTTTATTTTTATATATATTTTTAACTGGATGACGTAGGGGATGAAAGATACCAAGGAAAGGTTCTGACCGGCTTTAACATGGCAAAGTCCAGGATTTATCTTGGTCCCTCTTTCATCTCAAGTGGGCTCTGGCCTCCCCGTGGTGTCACCAGGGGTAGCTGCCTTTAACACCCGCTAAAGGTAGTGAGCTAAAATGTGACGCGCGATCACCCATAAGAACGTTAAAATCTTGGGTTTGGGCGCAATGTTAGTAACACACCCCTAGAAAAAGAAAAAACAAAAAAAAAAAAGAAAACCCCCCGCAAACGTTTTAAGGACCATTATCTGCGAATCTGCACATGGAATGTTCGCACTCTTTATAAAGAAGGTGCAGCTTACGCATTGATGTACTTGAAAAGTACAAGGCCGACATTACTGCATACAGGACATACGATGGAATGGGAAAGGCGTCACAACAACACCTAAAGGTGACGCACTGTATTATAGCTGCCATGACATAAAGCATGAGTTTGGTTGCGGATTTGTAGTTGGTCGGAGGTTAAAACACCTGGTCTCCAGCTTCACACCAGTGACTGAAAGACTCGCTGCAATTCGACTAAAAGCAAAATTCTTCAACATCAGCTTTATTTGCGCTCATGCTCCCACTGAAGTCAAGGATGAACTGACCAAAGATATATTTTATGAGCGCTTAGAAGAAACATATGACCGTTGTCCTGCCCATGACATTAAAATTATTCTAGGCGATTTTAATGCCAAAATTGGAAAGGAAAATATCTTTGGCCCAACAGTCGGAAAATTCAGTCTCCACAGTAAAACATCTGACAATGGCATGAGGCTGATAGACTTCGCAGCGGCAAAAAACATGGTAATTAGCAGCACCAGGTTTCAACATCTCGACGTTCATAAGGGCACTTGGCTGTCTCCAGATCAAATTGATCACGTTGTGATAGATGGAAGACATTCATCGAGCGTGTTGGATGTGCGTTCGTTCCGAGGAGACTCGGACCACTAACTTGTTGCAGCAAAGGCACGCACCCGGTTAAACGTAGCAAACAAAGTAAGAACAAACACAACACGAAAGTTAGACATCGGTAAGCTGCAAGCACAACAGATAGCCACAGCATATTCCACTTAACTAGCCCAATTGCTCAATCAAAGCACTCCTCATCCCGCTAACATATCAGCGCAATGGCAAAGTATTGCCCACTCCATGCAAACAGCCGCAAAATCCATACTTGGATACCAGAGGCCTCCACCAAGGAATCCATGGTATGATCCGGAGTGTCGTGCTGCTACCGAAGAGAAAAATGCGGCATATAGGGCTACTTTACAATCCGTAGCAACGCGTAGCGCACTAGAGAGATAACGGGAGAAAAGGAGAGAAGAGAAACGTCTTTTCCGCAAGAAAAAGAGGGAGATGGAAAAGCGGGAATGTGAAAAAACGAGATGTACAGGAAAAGAATGAAGTCCGAAAATTCTACGAATGAGTCAAGCATCAAGCTGATGGTACAGGCACATCCTCCTGTAGAGACCAGCAAGGTAATTTGGTAACTGATACAGATAGTGTGCTCAGGATATGGAAAGAGCACTTTTCAAAACTGTTGGTATCCAATAGCAGCGAAGACGACGAAGATACCATAGACCCAATCCCAGAAGATGGTGTAGGTACACTATATGTTACTTTACAATAAATTATTTATATCGTAGTTCACATTGTTTTGAATTTTATAAGTTTTCAGTTTGAATATGAAAAATGTGTATTCAGTCATTCATTCCAATTTTGTACATTAATAAAATACATTGTCTTTTTATAAAGAAATCGTGTGCCACAATTAATTGATATCATTGTGCATCAGACTGGGGCCACAATTGGCGATCCTGCTTTCTTCCTTTTTAAAAAGCAATCCTGTGAACATTTTAATAGTTTTGAATACCCAAATCTTATGGAAAACAAATCGAGGATATTGGCTGCGATTAAAAATTGTGCTTTATAGAGAACGGATCGATAATTTTGAAATTGCATGTCCTGCGAAAATTCCAAAGGATACCCGACACATTCAACGTCAATTGGCGAAAGTCTATGAATGGTGAACGAATGATTCAAGAAATATAACCTTGTGAAGGAACCAATACACCTCTAAGGAATATCGCATTGTAAAGAAGAAAATTCTGTGGAAAATTCGAAGGATTCTCGCTACATGTAGCATCAACTGAAGAAAGTTAATGAATTGTGAGAATTCCAGTTAAAGGAACATCATTCTGTGAACGAGTCATCAATACACCTCTTGGAAAGATATTTGAAAGCGGATAAGGATATTTATATCATTGGAATCGGACCACCAAGCGTATCAACCATCTACCATACGTAAGTTTGTAGAATTTGGAGGCAAGCACAGTATTATTAGTTATCATACGTAATAATTACTTGGATTATATTTATTATTAGTATCATTATTATTTCTATTTGTCCATTACATATTCATTTCCAAATTATTGTGTAAACTCCTTCTCCGAAGTATCAATATGTTAAGGTCACCACAACAAGTAGGTGGGGGTCCGAACGAAAATAATTCATCGGCTAACGACGGTACATTAGCTTCTAATTCGAATGCACAGTCGGTGTCATCGAATAGTTCTAGTATGACGAACCAATCGAGTGGGTTTGAGGTTTCTGCCGCTTCTATAAAACTTCCGGGGTTTTGGACAAATTGTCCAGAGGCATGGTTTATTCATGCTGAGATGCAATTCGCAACTAAAGGGATCACTTTGGATAAAACTAAATATGAGTATGTTGTTACAGCCTTACCTCAGGAAGTGATAATGTCTGTTTTAGATGTTATTCGCAACCCGAGAAATAACAACAGCTATGAAGGTTTAAAGGATGTATTGATAAAACGACATACTTTAAGCGAGAGTAAACGCATCGACAAGATTCTATCCGATTTAGAAATGGGAGACCAGAAGCCATCCGAATTGTATAGATCTATGTCACTAATGGCGGGCACACAGTTTAGTCAGGACGTTTTGAAAAAAATATGGATACGAAGATTGCCAAAAAATCTTAATGTTGCATTGATGGGATCAAATATTACTGACACGAATCAGCTTATTCAGACAGCGGATAATATTTGGGAAGTTCTACAGAGGGATGAATTATCTGCACTAGGAGTATCTGCATCGTCGGAAAAGACATTAATTCCAGACATGGGTAAAGTGGTAGAGGGTCTAGTTCAAGCTACTAGTAATATTTGCCAAGGATTTGACAAACTTTCATTGGAGGTTTCTGCAATGAAACGACAGTTCGAGGAGATGCAAGATCGAGATAGAAGAGAAAGATTTAGTGGAAGGATGTCACGATCGGGAAATAAAAAAAGAAATTGGCTGTGTAGGTTCCATTACAGATTCGGCAAGGATGCTAGAAATTGTGAACAGCCTTGCTCGTATTATGAAAACAATGGTTCAAAAAACTAATTAGGCCCATTGTAAAAGCGACGGACAATGGGTGCGCAGAAATATCAACACGTCGCCTGTTTGTGTACGACAAATCGAATAAATTAAAATTTTTAGTGGATAGCGGGGCTGATATATCAATTTTGCCGTCATCAAAATTTAGAAATTATAAGAGAGTCTCAGATGTGGTCCTGACAGCTGCCAATGGGTCAACAATCCAGACATATGGGAAAAAGTTGTTGAACGTCGATTTAGGTCTGCGTCGTGATTTTCAGTTCGCGTTCACATTAGCAAATATCAGTAGGCCGATAATAGGAGCAGACTTCCTTCACAAATACGGGTTATTGGTAGATATTCGAAATAAGAGTTTGGTGGACCCTATAACAAACTTGAAAGTGTCTGCATGTTCACAACTATGTAGTATTCAGTTGCCGAAGATCTTTGCTTACCAAAATCAATATACTAACTTACTGAATGAATTTCCCTCATTGACGTCGGAACCAGATTACACGAAACCAGTGAAACATTCGACTGTACATAGAATAGTGACTAATGGTGCATTACCCTATACAAAGCCTAGGCGTCTGGATCCTATGAAATATAAAGTGGCTAAATCAGAATTTGAATATTTAGTCAAATGCGGGATTTGCAGACCCTCGGACTCGAGCGTAGCATCTGCTCTGCATCTAGTCCCCAAAAAGGACCCAGATGATTGGCGGCCTTGTGGAGACTTTAGGCAGTTAAACGCTGTAACAGTCCCAGACAGGTATCCTATACCACACATACACGACTTAAATATGAATATGAAGGGGAAGCGAGTGTTTTCAAAGTTAGACTTAGTTCGTGCTTATCATCAGATTCCAATGGCACCAGAAGATGTACACAAGACAGCGATTACAACACCCTTCGGTATGTTTGAATTTGTTCGAATGCCCTTTGGGTTGAGGAACTCATCTCAAACCTTTCAACGTTTTATTAACGAGGTGTTCAAAGGTTTGGACTTTGTATTTGTTTACATAGACGATGTATTAGTTTTTAGCGAAAATGAAGAGGAACATGTACGTCACCTCAGAGTGATATTTACTAGGCTACAGGAATATGGGTTAAACATTAAGCCAGGGAAGTGTACATTCGGCGCAACAAATATTGATTTTCTGGGACATAATGTTTCAGAGGAAGGAATTAGACCAACAGATGATAAGGTCTCTGCCATTCGAGATTTTGAGAAACCGACTACAGTTAAGCTTATGCAAAAATTTATGGGTATGGTCAATTATTATCATAGGTACATTCCCGGACTGGCGGAAATGTCGGGTCCTATACATGATATGATAAATTGCGCTTTCAGTGATAAGAAGAAAATTTTAACATGGGATGACAAGGCTGAAAAAGCCTTCGTCGACATTAAAAAAGCTTTCGCATCTCGAATTATGTTGAGTCACTTTGATGGTAAGTCAAAACTAACGTTGACGGTCGATGCGTCTTGTACTGCAATCGGAGGGGTCCTACAGCAGGTACGTGGTAGTGTAACGGAGCCGTTGGCGTTCTTTTCACGGAAACTGTCCCCTACAGAATCGAAATATAGTGCTTTTGATCGCGAGTTACTGGCGATTCATGACAACATAAAGCATTTTAGGTATATGCTTGAAGGAAGATGTTTTACAGTGTTTACAGACCATAAACCACTGATACGTGCTATGGAGCCAAAGACAGAACGAAGTCCACGACAGATCCGACAATTAGAATACATTTCACAATTTACGAATGATATTCAATACGTTCGAGGAACTTCCAACGTCGTAGCTGATACGCTTTCAAGGTCGTTTGAGGTTGAGGTCCTGAATAGCTCGGAGTTGAATTTAAAATTATTGAGTGCAGAACAACAAAAAGATGACAAGCTGACAGAGATCTTGCAAAATAAGGATACATTCCATAATTTAAAGCTAATCGAAATTCCGTTGTTTAATATTAATCTTTGGTGCGAAGGGTCACAAGAGACACCGCGACCGTATATTCCACTAACAATGCGTAGAGTGGTGTTCGAAAAGTTGCATTCTGTTTCCCATCCAGGTGTTAGAACTAGTCGTCGGATGATTTGTAAGAGATATTACTGGCCAGGTATGAGCAAGGAAATTAATGTTTGGGCTAGAGATTGTATTGGTTGTCAGAAATCGAAGATAACTAGGCACACAAAATCTCCTGTAATGAAAATAGATATTCCGAAGGGCAGGTTTGAGCATATACATGTTGATATTGTAGGACCATTGCCACCTTCATGCGGTCATCGATATCTACTGACTGTCATTGATAGGTACACACGTTGGCCAGAAGCATACCCACTTAGGGATATTACGGCTGAAACAGTCGCTCGGACTTTATTTTCTAGATACGTGTCTCGTTTTGGGGTGCCACTCACTATAACAACTGACAGAGGAACGCAGTTCACATCAAAGATGTTTACGGAATTAACCCGGTTACTCGGCAGCCACAGAATTACAACTTCTGCATATCATCCCCAAGCAAATGGCATGGTTGAGCGGTTTCATAGGCAGCTTAAAGCTGCAATTATGGCAAGCAATCAGCAAGCAAATTGGTTCGAGGTGCTTCCGATGGTATTGTTAGGGCTAAGGTGTACATTAAAGGAGGATTTAGGCCATACTCCTGCTCAGATGGTGTATGGACAGGACGTACGTTTACCTGGTGAGTTAGTAGTTCCAAGTACAATCGATTACAACTCTGAATTGGTGGATAAATTGAAGGATTATTTCAAAGACATTCGATCCAATTTATCGCATCACAAGAACACTACTAAAGGGGTATATATATCTAAAGATCTTTCTAGTTGTAAATATGCATTTGTACGCGTAGAAAATGGGCGATCTTTGCAGCAACCATATGAGGGCCCATACAAAGTTATAGAAAGAGATAAGAAATTTTTCAAGCTAGAAATCGATGGAAATATTAGAACTATTTCGATAGATAGAATTAAACCTGCATTTGTCGAGACCACCGAGTCCCAAAATGAGGACAAAAGAGTAAAGCGAGTAACTTTTAATTTGTTGGACATTGATGCTTCAGGAGGGGGAGTGATGTAAGTACACTATATGTTACTTTACAATTAATTATTTATATCGTAGTTCACATTGTTTTGAATTTTATAAGTTTTCAGTTTGAATATGAAAAATGTGTATTCAGTCATTCATTCCAATTTTGTACATTAATAAAATACATTGTCTTTTTATAAAGAAATCGTGTGCCACAATTAATTGATATCATTGTGCATCAGACTGGGGCCACAATGGTATTGAAAGTATGTCGCCCAGCCAAGATTAGGTGAAGACAGCAATAAACCGGCTGAAGAATAATAAGGCAGCAGGAGCTGATGGCCTACCAGCCGAGCTGTATAAAACCGGAAGCGACACGCTGATAAGTTGTGTGCATCTGCTAGTTAGCTCCATCTGGCAGGAAGAACGCGTACCCGACGATTGGAATCTGAGCATCCTGTGTCCCGTCCATAAGAAAGGAGATGCTCTAACCAAAGGGGGCATAAGTCTACTCCCTATTGCCTACAAGATCGTGTCAGGGATATTGTGCGAACGACTAAAGCCTATGGTCAACGAGATAATTGGACCTTACCAATGCGGCTTTAGACGTTGCAAGTCCACCATCGACCAGATATTTACCCTGCGGCAAATCCTGGAGAAGACCCAATAGATGCTGAACGACACCTTCCATTTTTTGTCGACTAGAAAGCAGCCTTCGACAGCCCGCTACGTTCAAAGGTATTCCAAGCCATGTCTGAATTTGGTATCCCCGTAAAGCTCACCCGGCTTTGTAAAATGACTTTAACTGACACGAGGATCCTTAGTTAAAATAGGAAAGAACCTCGTCGAAGAGTTTTGTACCAAAAGAGGTTTCTGGCAAGGAGACAGCCTTTCGTGTGACCTATTCAACATTTTGCTGGAAAAGGTAATACGAGATGTAAATGTCAAAAGAAATGGCACAATTTACACCAATAGCCACATGTTACTTGCTTATGCTGATGACATAGACATCATGGAACGATCAGTAAAAAAAGTAACTGATACCATTATGAAGGTCGAAGGAGAATCTGCTAAAGTGGGTCTGGCGGTAACGGTGAGAAGACCAAGTTGATGGTGTCGCCGCGCAATGCGTCCATTGAGCTCGGACCAACTGTGGAAGTTGGTTCCTAGAATTTTGAGGTAGTAATAGACTTCGTCTACCTCGGCACCTCCGTAAACACAACAAACGACATCAGTTGTGAAATAAAAAAAAGAATTGTATTGGCCAACACATGCTACTTTGGTTTAAGTAAGCAGTTTAAAAACAAAGCCACATCTCGTCAAACAAAAATAACGCTCTACAAAACGCTGATACTACCCGTGCTAATGTATGGCTCCGAAGCATAGGTACTTGCGCAAGCAGATAAGGCAGAGCTTGGTGTTTTTGAGAGGAAATTTCTTCGAAAGATCTACGGGCCGATTTGCGTTGAAGGTGAATATCGACGTCGTATGAACCACGAGCTATATCAGCTATACAAAGACACGAATATAGTTAAACGTATCGAGATGCGACGCACAGTGGTTCAGAATCGTTTTTTCCTGGTCAAAATTCTGTAACTTTTGAACGGATAGAGAAATTTTCATAATTCTTGTTAGATAGATAACACAATCAGCTATCAGACGAATTATAAGCGGTAAAATTCGGTCTGGTAGATGCAGAGAAATTCAAGGTCAAAGTTAAACTTTTGAGTTTTCCAACTATTTTTCATCAAAATATGAGTGTTTTTGTGGTTGTTATATCTTCCTATGTATTGAAGATGTTGAAACACCAACAAATAAACAATAAAATTACCAAAAATTAAAAAAAAATCGAAAAAAAAAATGTTGAAAAAATTTTTTTTCAAAAATTTGTATAAAATTTTTTTTACAAAAAATTTAATTTTTTTCAAATATTACAAAAAATATTCCTTGGGTTTTCATAAAACTTATATAACTCGAATAAAAACTCATATACTCAAAAAAATTTTAATTTGTGTCAAAAAGCTGTAATTCATATGGAAACCGTATAGAAAAACATACATTTTTACCCATGTAATTTCAATAAATTGAAAAAAAATGTTAAACAGACTGAACGGGACGGGTACAAAGTATATATGTGCTGAAAGAGGAGACTCTTGGGCATCTTTCTGTGAAAACAGAACTTTGTTCCATGTTGTTCCAAAAAAGTTCTAGTCCACTAAATTTGGAATTTCATAAAATTTAGTACCTGAGGAAAAATAAAATAGCTCATGTGTGTAAAGGCTACGGTAATTTACTAAAACGATTTTTAACGGCCACAATCTACCTCTCTTACAAAAAACAATGAACGCAATAACTGTTATAGTTTCCGAGAAATAGCTACGTCTTTCTCGAGAAATTTGCAAAACTTACGTATTTCCCAAAAATGGGGAAAATGTTCGTCTTTAGGGGCACACCACGCCCACCTTCCAATATTTTGACCTAATTTTTTGGTTTCCTTAGTTTCAATATGTTTACTATCGAATCCCATATAGAAATTAAATATCTTTGATAAAACAAAATTTTGATTTTTGGCCAGGAAAATCGATTCTTGAACCATTGTGCGACGATTGCGTTGGCTAGACCATATCATAAGAATGAGCGATGATGAACCCGCTAAAAAGGCGTATGAATACATGCCACATGGCGGTGCATGCAGAATCGGCAGGCCTAAGCTTCGATGGAGCATACAAGTGGATGAAGAAATGAAAAGACGCGGTATTCCAGAAAGCCAGCTAAGTAAGTAGATTTTTTGTGACTAACCACACCACCCCCAAACTTAAGAAACATCTTTATTTATTTAACATGATAAAAACAATATTTTAAACAACTTTCACCCATTTTATTTTTATATATATTTCTAACTTGTCTACTTCAATTTACAATTAATAGTTAAATTGTCCACAGACTCCCTCAATTTGCCATTACGAAAATATGTATCAATTTTAATTTTATATTCGGCAGATGGCAGGACATCAGGTATGTTCATTTTTTCCGGTCGCAAATTATACCAAGAATAATTGCCCTTAAAAGAAATGGTTATGGTGTTAATTTATATTCTTTTACAAAAGGAAAAAAAATAATTTACCTTCTTAATGGGACAACTTTTGGGTAAATTTCCAAATTTCAAAAAATTCTGTACCCACTGTGTTATTAAATTCGAATCAGCTTTTCCCAAAATATTGCAAATATTTACATCGTAATTGATGAGTTGGCGAAAATCGCTCGACTTGCGATCCTTAACAAAGAGAGCAGCTATTATCCATGGATCCCGTGAAAAATCTTGAGCAATATTTAGAATAACATCAACAGAGGTATTTTTTAAATTCATGCGATGTTCTTCAATATATGACCTTTCGAATTCCACCGTATACGATAGGAAATATAACGTTTTACCAATTTTCTAAGATAAAAATTAAAACAATTTAAAATAAAATTTTTTAATTAAATTATTATTTTCTGTTTTAATGTCTTCTAACCTTGGTATCGAGACCTTTAAATATAAAACATAATGATATTACATAGACTAATAAACTTATTTTCAATACCATTCTGCAAAAGCTTTTTAGTTAAAACTATTGTTGTTATTTTGACATATGGTAAACATGAGGTTGGGAAATATAATTATTTTTTCTCTGATATTTTTTAATAATTTTAATTTTACTTCAATGAAAAACAAAATCATTATTTATAATCAGATCCAAATGATCCAATGACTTCATTGTTTATAAATACTTAAAAAAAAGAAATTAGAAACGGTTCACCGGTCAACTAAAACTCAAATGGCATGAAAAGAAATTAGTTTTTAATAAAATTTTGGAACTAATATCCACAAAACACAATATATAGTTTAAACAAATATATTTACTAAAAATGAAACGGAAAATAAAATTATTAACGTATATCGTAACTATCTCCTTTTTATTAGAGGTCTTGGATACTAAGGTAGGGGAAAATTGTCAAATAAAACTAAATTAAAATAATTTTGATTTTTTTATTATTAAAATTATTTATCAAAAATTAAACTTATCCTCCCTAGAAAACTGGAAAAGTTCTATACTTCCTCTCCTACAAGGTGGAATTCGATAGTGATTTTATACAGGAACATCGTGTGAATTTGAGAAATACTTCCATCGATGTTATTTTGAATGTTGCTCGTGAGTATCCCCATGACCCATGGGTACTAACGTCTGTATTTGTCAAGGATCGTAAGACGTCCGACTTTCATAAACTCATCAATTACGATGTGAATATTTGTAATCTTTTGGGGAAAGATGAAACGAATTTAATAACAGTTTGGGTACAGAATTTTTTGAAATATGGATCTTTACCAAAAAGTTGTCCCATTAAGAAGGTAATTAATTAAAAAATAAGTTTATTGTAATTTAAATGTGTATTATTCTAATTTTTAATAATTTTTTTCAAGGGTAATTATTCTTGGTATAAATTGAGACCCGAAAAAATACACATACCCGATGTCCTGCCATCAGCTGAATATAAACTTCAAGTTGATACATACTTAAGAAACGGTAAACTGAGACAATCTTTAGATAATTTAACAATATATTTTCTATTGAAATAGTGTGAATATTTTTAAAGAATAAAAATAAAAAAGCTCTGAAGGTATTTGAAAAAATATTCTTTAAAAATTCACGCCCATACTCTTTAAAAATTCACGCCCATAGCTCTGAAGGTATTTGAAGAAATATTCTTTAAAAATCCACGCCCATAGCTCTGAAGGTATTTGAAGAAATATTCTTTAAAAATCCACGCCCATAGCTCTGAAGGTATTTGAAAAAATATTCGTTAAAAATCCACGCCCATAGCTCTGAAGATATTTGAAGAAATATTCGTTAAAAATCCACGCCCATAGCTCTGAAGGTATTTGAAGAAATATTCGTTAAAAATCCACGCCCATAGCTCTGAAGATATTTGAAGAAATATTCTTTAAAAATCCACGCCCATAGCTCTGAAGGTATTTGAAGAAATATTCTTTAAAAATCCACGCCCATAGCTCTGAAGGTATTTGAAGAAATATTCTTTAAAAATCCACGCCCATAGCTCTGAAGGTATTTGAAGAAATATTCTTTAAAAATCCACGCCCATAGCTCTGAAGGTATTTGAAGAAATATTCTTTAAAAATCCACGCCCATAGCTCTGAAGGTATTTGAAGAAATATTCTTTAAAAATCCACGCCCATAGCTCTGAAGGTATTTGAAGAAATATTCTTTAAAAATCCACGCCCATAGCTCTGAAGGTATTTGAAGAAATATTCTTTAAAAATCCACGCCCATAGCTCTGAAGGTATTTGAAGAAATATTCTTTAAAAATCCACGCCCATAGCTCTGAAGGTATTTGAAGAAATATTCTTTAAAAATCCACGCCCATAGCTCTGAAGGTATTTGAAGAAATATTCTTTAAAAATCCACGCCCATAGCTCTGAAGGTATTTGAAGAAATATTCTTTAAAAATCCACGGCCATAGCTCTGAAGGTATTTGAAGAAATATTCTTTAAAAATCCACGGCCATAGCTCTGAAGGTATTTGAAGAAATATTCTTTAAAAATCCACGGCCATAGCTCTGAAGGTATTTGAAGAAATATTGTTTAAAAATCCGCGCCCATTGCTCTGAAGGTATTTGAAGAAATATTCTTTAAGAATCCACGCCCATAGCTCTGAAGGTATTTGAAGATATATTCTTTAAAAATCCACGCCCATAGCTTTGAAGGTATTTGAAGAAATATTCTTTAAAAATCCACGGCCATAGCTCTGAAGGTATTTGAAGAAATATTCTTTAAAAATCCACGGCCATAGCTCTGAAGGTATTTGAAGAAATATTCTTTAAAAATCCACGCCCATAGCTCTGAAGGTATTTGAAGAAATATTCTTTAAAAATCCACGGCCATAGCTCTGAAGGTATTTGAAGAAATATTCGTTAAAAATCCACGCCCATAGCTCTGAAGGTATTTGAAGAAATATTCGTTAAAAATCCACGCCCATAGCTCTGAAGGTATTTGAAGAAATATTCTTTAAAAATCCACGGCCATAGCTTTGAAGGTATTTGAAAAAATATTCTTTAAAAATCCACGCCCATAGCTTTGAAGGTATTTGAAGAAATATTCTTTAAAAATCCACGCCCATAGCTTTGAAGGTATTTGAAAAAATATTCTTTAAAAATCCACGCCCATAGCTTTGAAGGTATTTGAAAAAATATTCTTTAAAAATCCACGCCCATAGCTTTGAAGGTATTTGAAAAAATATTCTTTAAAAATCCACGCCCATAGCTTTGAAGGTATTTGAAAAAATATTCTTTAAAAATCCACGCCCATAGATTTGAAGGTATTTGAAAAAATATTCTTTAAAAATCCACGCCCATAGATTTGAAGGTATTTGAAAAAATATTCTTTAAAAATCCACGCCCATAGATTTGAAGGTATTTGAAAAAATATTCTTTAAAAATCCACGCCCATAGATTTGAAGGTATTTGAAAAAATATTCTTTAAAAATCCACGCCCATAGCTTTGAAGGTATTTGAAAAAATATTCTTTAAAAATCCACGCCCATAGCTTTGAAGGTATTTGAAAAAATATTCTTTAAAAATCCACGCCCATAGCTTTGAAGGTATTTGAAAAAATATTCTTTAAAAATCCACGCCCATAGCTTTGAAGTTATTTGAAAAAATATTCTTTAAAAATCCACGCCCATAGCTTTGAAGGTATTTGAAAAAATATTCTTTAAAAATCCACGCCCATAGCTTTGAAGTTATTTGAAAAAATATTCTTTAAAAATCCACGCCCATAGCTTTGAAGGTATTTGAAAAAATATTCTTTAAAAATCCACGCCCATAGCTTTGAAGGTATTTGAAAAAATATTCTTTAAAAATCCACGCCCATAGCTTTGAAGGTATTTGAAAAAATATTCTTTAAAAATCCACGCCCATAGCTTTGAAGTTATTTGAAAAAATATTCTTTAAAAATCCACGCCCATAGCTTTGAAGTTATTTGAAAAAATATTCTTTAAAAATCCACGCCCATAGCTTTGAAGGTATTTGAAAAAATATTCTTTAAAAATCCACGCCCATAGCTTTGAAGGTATTTGAAACAAGTAAAAAAGTATCAGTCGGCCTTGCCGACAGAGATATACCCTCAGCCTGTGTATATTGAAACAATTTTTTTTCCCAAAATACGTATGTATTTAGGGATTTTTGGGCGCTTGAACTGACAAAAATGTTGATTAGGATTAAAGATCATAGTTTTGCGGAGGAGATACTAAAAGGAATGGATCGACATTGGCCGTTATGGAAGTGGATCTCCAGCCACAACATATGGTGCCATAGGGGGTTTTTACACCCTTCGGGCTGTTTGCTCAAGAAGTATGGACTTGCCCCTAAAAAAAACTTTTACCATCGTAATTGAGGCAGCGAATGCAAGTTGCTTCAACAAAAATCAAAGTGATTCGATATCAGGTCTTAAAGTGAACGTATCCGAAATTTTGTGTGGGAGGTACCGGATGGAGTGGACAAATATAGTCCATATTTGAACCTGATCTATATCTAGTAGATATATTAGGATGTGTAAAGTATAGTCCAATTCGACCACTCCCTTCAAAAGTTACCGTACGAACAATTTTTCCAAACATTTTTAAACTTTTGTGGAGGAGGTACCTGAAGGAAAGGACCGATATGGCTTATCTTCAAACTTAAACTATGTTCGGACAAAATATTACTAAGGCCAAATTTTGGACCGAATCGACACATCCGTTCGAGAGTTAGTTTGTGCTCCAACCACCTCACACGATGTCCTTAGGGGTTTTTGTAACTTTCAGGCTATTTTCTCAGGAAGTATTGACTTGCCCCTGATGAAACTTGTACCGTCGTATGGAGGGAAGTGAGTACAAGTTGCTTAAACAAAAATCAAAGCGATTCGAGAGATGGCCCTAAACTGAACTTTTCCAAAATTTTGTGTGGGAGGTACTCGAAGGAGTTTACCGATTGAGTCCATATTGGAACCTCATCTAAGTCTGGTAGAAATTTCATAATGTGCAAAGTTTGGACCAAATCGGTTATTCCCTTCAAGAGTTATCGTAAGCACAAAATTTCCGAACATTTTCGAACTTTTGTGGGGGAGGTACCGGAAGGAGTGGACCGATATAATCCATCTTTGAACTGGAGATAAGTTTGGACAAAATATTACGAAAGCCAAATTTTGGACCGAATCGGCAGATCCGTTCGAGAGTTATCTTGCGTTCCAACCACTACACACGGTGTCATAGGGTTTTTTGTAACTTTAAGGCTATTTTCTCAGGAAGTATGGACTTGCCCCTAATGAAGTTTACAGCGTCGTATAGAGGACAGCAAATGCAACTTGCGTAAACAAAAATCAAAGCGATTCGAGACCAGGTCCTAATCTGAACTTTTCCGAAATTTTGTGTGGGAGGTACCCGAAGGAGTGGACTGATTGAGTCCATATTGGAACCTCATCTAAGTTTGGTAGAAATTACACGCTGTGCAAAGTATGGACCAAATCGGTTATTCCCTACAAAAGTTATCGTGCGCACAAGTTTTGCGACAATTTTTGAACATTTGTGGGGGAGGTACCTGAAGGAGTGGACCTATATGGCCCATCTTCGAACTTAAATCGAATCTGGACAAAATATTTCGATACCCAAAATTTGAACCGAATCGATTGATCCGTTCGAGAGTTATCGTGCGCACCAGCCTGCCAGACAGACAGACAGACAGACAGACGGACGGACATTGCTAGATCTACTCAAAATTGTCTGAAACGGATATCGTACAAACATACTTGGGGTCTAAAACCATTATTTCGATGAGGCACATTTTTGGTCGTATCAAAGTGTAAATACCCTCTTTAGCCTAAAGGCTGAGGGTATAAAAATATTCTTTAAAAATCCACGCCCATAGCTTTGAAGGTATTTGAAAAAATATTCTTTAAAAATCCACGCCCATAGCTTTGAAGGTATTTGAAGATATATTCTTTAAAAATCCACGCCCATAGCTTTGAAGGTATTTGAAGAAATATTCTTTAAAAATCCACGGCCATAGCTCTGAAGGTATTTGAAGAAATATTCTTTAAAAATCCACGGCCATAGCTCTGAAGGTATTTGAAGAAATATTCTTTAAAAATCCACGCCCATAGCTCTGAAGGTATTTGAAGAAATATTCTTTAAAAATCCACGCCCATAGCTTTGAAGGTATTTGAAAAAATATTCTTTAAAAATCCACGCCCATAGCTTTGAAGGTATTTGAAAAAATATTCTTTAAAAATCCACGCCCATAGCTTTGAAGGTATTTGAAAAAATATTCTTTAAAAATCCACGCCCATAGCTTTGAAGGTATTTGAAAAAATATTCTTTAAAAATCCACGCCCATAGCTTTGAAGGTATTTGAAAAAATATTCTTTAAAAATCCACGCCCATAGCTTTGAAGGTATTTGAAGAAATATTCTTTAAAAATCCACGCCCATAGCTCTGAAGGTATTTGAAGAAATATTCTTTTTTGGTACATGAAAAAATTCTTTCGAAATCCACGCCCTTAGGTCTTTTTTATTTATTCTCTTCATTTTATTTCAATTATTGTTGTAAGATTGACAATTGAATCTTTGACATTCCTTTTACGAAAATATATATTCGCTCGTGCTATATATTGACCCTTTGAGAAGAACATTGGCATTTGTAACATATCCGTTCTGAGGTTGCACCAAGAATAATTTCCCTATATAGACGAAGCAGAGAAGTAATAATTATTTTTTTATTTAGCAAATATATTAAAAATCCCTTTCCTTACCTTCTTAATGGGACACTCGGAGGGCATATTTCCCAACCGAAAATAATTCTGCAACCAGATGGACATAAAATTTGTTTCTTGCTTAACCAAAATTTTGCAGATATTTATATCATAGGTTAGTAAAGTACGATTTTTGGCATTCTTCGAAGATCGCATCAGCACCCAGAGATTAACCCAAAGATCTGACTTGAAATTCTTTGCGGTATTTATAATAATGTCCATTGAACCTTTATTAATTGTCATTCGCAGTTCAGAAAAGAAGTTACGATTATATTCTGTATCAGCCGAGACATAGCTATAGGACTTTCCGTTGTTGGACACTTGGTGAATTAGGGATAACAGTATCAAACAATTTGGAAAGAATTTAACAATGCGTGCTGACATTTCGATAGCTCTTGGTGTCTAAATTGTAAAAGCGAAGTAATTTACAAAAATAATTCGTGCAAGTTGTTTAAAATCTCATTTAAGGGTCTGGTGACAGATTGCACTTACCATTCATTGATCTCAAAAGCAATTAAAAAAATTGGCATATTTTGTTTTCAAAATTGTTGAAAATTTTAATCCAAAATTAATTATACTATTCTAAAAGTGATCGAAAATATATAAGCAAAAATAATTTTTTAGTCATAATTTTTCAGTCACTTACCCAATAATTAGCGTAGATTTTTATAGAATGTTTTTTCATGCACCTTCCCAGCAATGAGCGTGGATTTTTAAAGAATATTATTCCTAGCACCTTCCCAGCTAAAAGCGTGGATCTGTAAGCAATGTTATTTTCAAGCTCCTGTAAAACTATTAGCCTGGATTTCTAAAGAATATTTTTTCAAGCACCTTCCCAACTATTAGCGCAGATTTTTAAAGGACATTTTTCAAGCCCCTTTTCACCTATTAGCGTGGATTTTTTAAAAAATATTTTTTTAGCATGGATTTTTAAATAATTTTTTCAAGCACCTACTGAGGTACAAACTTGATTTTTAAATAATTTTTTTTCAGGCACCCGCTAAGGTGCAATCGTTGATTTTTGAATAAATTTTTTTCAAGCCCCTACTGAGATAAAATTTGAATTTTTAAATAAAATTATTGTCAGGCACCCACTCAGCTATAAGCGTGGATTTATAAATAAAATTTTTTCAAGCACCCACTGAGGTACGAGCTTGGATTTTTAAATATTTTTTTTCAAGCACCTAGTGAGGTACCAGCGTGGATTTTTAAATAATTTTTTTTCAATCACCTACTGAGGTACAAGCGTGGATTTTTAAATAATTTTTTCAAGCTCCTACTTAGGCACAAGCTTGGATTTTTAAATAAAATTTTTTCAAGCACCTACTTAGGTACAAGCGTGGCTTTTTACATAAAAGTTTTTCAAGCACCTAGTCAGCCACGAGCGTGGTTTTTAAAGAACATGTTTTTTTTTAAATATCATCACAGTTCATAGAAACATAGACCTTAAATTAGTCATACCTGTGGCAGTCTTTTTTTTACCGCCATACATAAAAGTATGCTGATGTATGTTGTTGTTGCTTTTGCATGGCACATAGCCAGTTGTACCTACAGTTAGAAAAGAAACTCATTGAACTACTTTCAACAGCCCTTATTTTTCTACAGCTGTTTCGCTGTTCTATTTCACTTTAGTTGTGTAAGGATTCAACTTTGTTTCCCGCGTTTTCCGATAATAATTCTCATTCACTTAAAGTTGTTACTCACGTATAATGTTTTCCTTGCTCGTCGTTTAGTTATCGCTTCTCGGCCTTATGGCTAAGATCAAAGTGTAGTATCTGTTCTTATCAGCTTAACATCTGATAGATCCTCCATCGGAGGACAACAAATGTTAAACTGATTTTTGGAAATTGACGGAAGTTTTAGGGGCTTGCTCCACTTCTGTCGCGGGTTGGCCCGGTATTGCAGTACCGCCGGGATTTCGGCCCACATTCAATAATAAATTTCAAATATCTTTATGGAACGAATGTTCTATAGATGACTGACAAATTGTCACTGTAGACAATTTATAGCATAAGCGTGTATTTTTAAATTAAAATTGTTCAACCACCTACTCAGCTATATGCGTGGATTTTTAAATAATTTTTTCCGAACACCTACTCATTTATGAGGGTGGATTTTTAAATTAAATGTTTTTCAACCACCTACTCAGCTATAAGTGTGGATTTTTTTTTTCAATTAAATTTTTTCAACCACCTAATCACCTATAAGCACCTACTCAGCTATAATCGTAGATTTTTAAATAAAATATTTTCAAGCACATACTCTACCATAAGCGTGGATTTTTAAAAAAATTTTTAAATAAATTTAAATAAATTTAATTTTTAAATAAATTTTCTTCAACAACCTAATCAGCTGTAAGTATGGTCCATAATTGCGGCCTTAAGCTTGTTTACATTTTTTAATGGACGAACACACATCGCTAAATCGCTTTATCTCGTCGAGATATGAATTTTGGCATACCAAATAATGGGTCTAGGACGAATATTTCGTGGTGTTACATACACTTTTGGAGAGACAATATGTAGCATGGGATAAAAATGTGGTTCTCTACACAGAACCTATTATATATTAGGCAGTAGGCCCGTTATCTACCAAACACTTTATTGCAATTTAATCAGAGGAAAGGTCAGAAGTTTTTTTTCCATATGTAGGCTACTTTGCGAAATATATATGTCCTCAAGGAATTAAAATATCGACCAAAAATAAAATTTTTATATTTTTCATACAAATGTAATGGTCCATTTCACCCGCTAAAGAATATCAGAACATCAGATCACCAATTGTAGGCATCTTTTTCGACCTATACTCTTACCCGGTGCAAAATTTCGTGACTATTGATGAATAATTGCGACTTCTAGCGAGTTTAGTATTACACTACAAACGAATAACGCAATATATTAGGCTGTAACTCTGTTATCTGATCATGCACACCAACATAATTGGCATCAATTAAAAGGTCAAGCGTTCCACTTTCAAGTATATCTCACTTGTCCGGAATGTCACTTCCAGGAATTAAGATATAAGCTGTATATTAAAAATTTTCACAATTTTCACACAAAAGTTTTGGTCCATTTAACCCTCTAAATATTATCCGATCGCCATCTCAAATTGCAAGCTTCTCCTTTGTGATATACCCTTACCTTATTTAAAATTACGCGTTGATCGGACTATTACTGAGACCTACAGAGCCGCTAGAAAATTGGATAAATATTATGTTTTGGTCCATTTCACCCGCTAAATATTTCACGATCATCACCAATAAGAATGGGGATCTATTCTGATCTGAACCCTACCTAGCTATAAGTGTGGATTTTTAAATAATTTTTTTGAAGCACCTACCTAGCTATATGCTTGGATTTTTAAATAATTTTTTTGAAGCACCTACCTAGCTATAAGCGTGGATTTTTTAATAATTTTTTTCAAGCACATACTCAGCTATAAACGTGGATTTTTAAATAAAATTTTTTCAAGCACGTATTCTGCTACAAGTCTGGATTTTTAAATAAATTTTTTTCAAGCACCTACTGCGGTACAAACTTGGATTTTTAAATAATTTTTTCAAGCTCCCACTGAGGTATAAACTTGGATTTTTAAGCTCCCACTTAGATACACACGTGAGGTACAATCGTGGGTTTATAAATTAAATTTTTTTCAAGCATCTACTGAGGTACAAGCGTGGAATTTTAAATAAATTGTTTCACGCACCTACAGGATTTTTATATAACATTTTTCAGGCACATACTGAGGTCCAGTCGTGATTTTTTATATATGTTTTTTTTTTTCAAACACATAAAGGAGTCCAATCTTGGATTTTTAAATAAAAATTTTTCAAACACATATTGAGGTACAGAGTGGATTTTTAAATAAAATTTTTTCAAGCTCCTATTGAGGTACAAGCGTAGATAAAATTGTTTCAAGCATCTACGGAGGTACAAACGTGGATTTTTAAATATATTTTTTCAAGCACCTACTTAGGTACAAAGGTTGATTTTTACATAAAATTTTTCAAGCACCTACTGAGGCGCAATCGCGGATTTTAAATAAAACTTTTTCGAGCGCCTACTGAGGTACAAGCGTGGGTTTTTTAAATATTTTTTTTAAGCTCCTACTGAGGTACAAGCGTAGATAATTTTTTTCAAGCATCTACTGAGGTACAAGCGTGGATTTTTAAATAACATGTTTTCAAGCACAAAAAATTTCAAGCACCTTCTAAGCTTTAAGCGTAGATTTTGACTAAATTCGTTGATGCAAATACTCCTACTGAGATACAAGCGTAGATAAAATTTTTTCAAGCATCTACTGAGGTACAAGCGTGGATTTTTAAATAACATGTTTTCAAGCACAAAAAATTTCAAGCACCTTCTAAGCTTTAAGCGAAGATTTTGACTAAATTTGTTGAAGCAAATACTCAGGTATAAGCGTGGATTTTTATTAATTTTTTTCAAGCACCTACTCAGAAATATGCGTGGATTTTTAAATATAAATTGTTAAAATTTGTATAATTTGTAAATAAAATTTGTTCAATCACCTACACAGCTATATGCGTTGATTTTTATTAATTTTTTCAAGCAACTACTTAGCTATAAGCCTCAATTTTAAAGAATATCTTTTTTCAAACATCATCACAGTTCATAGATGTATAGACCTTAAATTAGTCATAACTGTGGCAACCTTTTTTACCGCAATACATAAAAGGATGCTGATGTATGTAGTTGTTGTTGCTTTTGCAAGGAACATAGCCAATTGTTCCTACAGGTAGAAAAGAAACTTATTGAGCTGTTTTCAACAACCCTTATTTTTTACAGCAGCTCGATATTTATTTTTACTTTAGTTGTGTAAGGATTCCAATTCGTTAACGTTTTCACGTAATGATTCTCATTCACTTAAAGTTGTTAATCACGTATAATATTGTCCTTGCTCGTTGTTTAGTTATCGCTTCTCGGCCTTATGGCTAAGATCAAAGTGTAGTATCTGTTCTTATCAGCTTAACATCTGATAGATCCTCCATCGGAGGACAACAAATGTTAAACTGATTTTTGGAAATTGACGGAAGTTTTAGGGGCTTGGTCCACTTCTGTCGCGGGTTGGCCCGGTATTGCAGTACCGCCGGGATTTCGGCCCACTTTCAATAATAAATTTTAAATATTTTTATGGAACGACTGCTCTATAGATGACTGACAAATTGTCACTGTAGACAAATTATAGCATAAGCGTGTATTTTTAAATTAAAATTGTTCAACCACCTACTCAGCTATATGCGTGGATTTTTAAATAATTTTATTTTTAATTCAGCTATAAGCACGGGTTTATAAATTAAATTTATTCAACCACCTACTCAGCTATAAGCGTGGATTTTTAAATAAATTTTTTTCAAGAACCTACTCAGCTATAGTCGTAGATTTTTAAATAAGATTTTTTCAAGCACCTACTGAGACAAGCGTGGATTTTTAAATAATTTTTTTTCAAGAACTTACTCAGCTATAGTCTTAGATTTTTAAATAAGATTTTTTCAAGCACCTACTGAGACAAGCGTGGATTTTTAAATAAAATTTTTTTCAAGCACCTACTCCCCTATAAGCATGAATTTTTAAATATTATTTTTTTCAAACACATACACAGCTATAAGCGTGGATTTTTAAATAATTTTTCCGAACACCTACTCATTTATGAGGGTGGATTTTTAAATAAAATTTTTTCAAACACCTACTCATTTATGAGGTTGGATTTTTAAATAATTTTTAAAGCCGATAGCCGTAGTCGCTAGTGCTTTTAGCTATATGTTTATTATAATTTTTAATTGTAATAAATATTTAAATAAATAATAAATAAATATTTTTTTCCGAACACCTACTCATTTATTAGGGTGGATTTTTAAATTAAATTTTTTCAACCACCTAATCAGCTATAAGCGTGGCTTTAAAAAAAATTTTTTTCAAGCACCTACTCCCCCAAAAGCTTGGATTTTTAATAATTTTTTTTTCAAACACCTACTCAGCTATATGCGTAGGGTTTAAATAATTTTTTTTTCAAGCGCCTACTCAGCTGTAATCCTGGACATTTAAATAACATTTTTCAGGCACCTACTCAGCTACAAGCGTGGAATTTTAAATAAAAATTTTTCAAGCACCTACTCAGCTATAATCGTAGATTTTTAAATAAAATATTTTCAAGCACAAACTCTACCATAAGCGTGGATTTTTAAATAAATTTTCTTCAACAACCTACTCAGTTGTAAGTATGGACTTTTAAATAATTTGTTTTCAAGCAACTACTCTGCTATATGCTTGGATTTTTAAACAAAAGCACCTACCCAGCTATAAGCGTAGATTTTTAAATATTTTTTTTATTTTCAAGCACATTCTCTACTATAAACGTTAGTTTTTAAATATTTTTTTTTAAATAAATAAATTTTTTTCAAGCACCAGGCCAGGATTTTTGAATAAAATTTTTATAAGCACCTACTCCCCTATAAGCGTTGATTTTTCAAACACCTACTCAGCTATAAGCGTGGATTTTTAAATATTTTTTTTTTTTCAATCACCTACCTAGCTATAAGCGTGGATTTTTAAATAATTTTTTTCAAGCACCTACCTTGCTATAAGCGTGAATTTTTAAATAATTTTTTTCAAGCACATACTCAGCTATAAACGTGGATTTATAAATAACATTTTTTCAAGCACGTATTCTGCTACAAGCCTGGATTTTTAAATAAAATTTTTTCAAGCACCTACTGCGGTACAACTTGGATTTTTAAATAATTTTTTTCAAGTACCCACTGAGGTATAAACTTGGATTTTTAAGCTCCCACTAAGATACACACGTGAGGTATAAACCTGGATTTTTAAGCTCCCACTAAGATACACACGTGAGGTACAATCGTGGGTTTATAAATTAAATTTTTTTTCAAGCATCTACTGAGGTACAAGCGTGGAATTTTAAATAAATTTTTTCAAGCACCTACAGGATTTGTATATAACATTTTTCAGGCACATACTGAGGTCCAGTCGTGATTTTTTATATATGTTTTTTTTTTTTCAAACACATAAAGGAGTCCAATCTTGGATTTTTAAATAAAAATTTTTCAAACACATATTGAGGTACAGAGTGGATTTTTAAATAAAATTTTTTCAAGCTCCTATTGAGGTACAAGCGTAGATAAAATTGTTTCAAGCATCTACTGAGGTACAAACGTGGATTTTTACATAAAATTTTTCAAGCACCTACTGAGGCGTAATCGCGGATTTTTAAATAAAATTTTTTCAAGCACCTACTGAGGTACAAGCGTGGGTTTTTTTAAATATCTTTTTAAGCTCCTACTGAGGTACAATCGTAGATAAAATTTTTTCAAGCATCTACTGAGGTACAAGCGTGGATTTTTAAATAACATGTTTTCAAGCACAAAAAATTTCAAGCACCTTCTAAGCTTTAAGCGTAGATTTTGACTAAATTTGTTGAAGCAAATACTCAGGTATAAGCGTGGATTTTTATTAATTTTTCTTCAAGCACCTACTCAGAAATATGCGTGGATTTTTAAATATAAATTGTTAAAATTTGTATAATTTGTAAATAAAATTTGTTCAATCACCTACACAGCTATATACGTTGATTTTTATTATTTTTTTTCAAGAAACTACTTAGCTATAAGCCTTAATTTTAAAGAATAACTTTTTTTCAAACATCATCACAGTTCATAGAATCATAGACCTTAAATTAGTTATAACTGTGGTAGTCTTTTTTACCGCAATACATAAAGGATGCTGATGTATATGTGTTGTTGTTGCTTTTGCGAGGCACATAGCCAATTGTTCCTTCAGGTAAAAAAAAAACTCATTGAGCTACTTTCAACAACCCTTATTTTTCTACAGCAGCTCGATATTTAATTTTAGTTTAGTTGTGTAAGGATTATTCCAATTCGTTAACATTTTTACGTAATAATTCTCATTCGCCTAAAGTTGTTACACACATATAATGTTGTCCTTGGTCGGTGTTTAGTTATCGCTTCTCGGCCTTATGGCTAAGATCAAAGTGTAGTATCTGTTCTTATCAGCTTAACATCTGATAGATCCTCCATCGGAGGACAACAAATGTTAAACTGATTTTTGGAAATTGACGGAAGTTTTAGGGGCTTGCTCCACTTCTGTCACGGGTTGGCCCGGTATTGCAGTACCGCCGGGATTTCGGCCCACATTTAATAATAAAATTAAAATATTCTTGTGGTACAAGAAAAATAGGGGGAGTTGTTCCCGTTGGGGGGGAACATTGTCTCTATACGACGTTGTCTCTATAAACGACTGAGATGGGTTTTTTTTATAGAATACCAGTAAAAAGATTCTGTTGAATATAAAGTCGTTTAATCAGAATTCGACTTACGTATCCCTGTACCGCCGGGATTTCGGCCCACATTTAATAATAAAATTAAAATATTCTTGTGGTACAAGAAAAATAGGGGGAGTTGTTCCCGTTGGGGGGGAACATTGTCTCTATACGACGTTGTCTCTATAAACGACTGAGATGGGTTTTTTTATAGAATACCAGTAAAAAGATTCTGTTGAATATAAAGTCGTTTAATCAGAATTCGACTTACGTATCCCTGTTATGATATTATTTCCTTGAGCTAATATGATTCTGTGTGCACTCATTGATATGAGAGAAGTCTCTCTTGTTTGTCCCTTCTGGAATGTTTGTGGAACAATTATTATTCCCTACTGTGACATGGAGATTTATGGATCACTAGTAGCAAGAAATTTCTGTTGAAGATAAAACCACTAATTTGTTTTTGTTGAACGGTAAACAGATTATAAAATTTAATTGTCAGATAATTGGAAACCAAAACAACAAATAGAAATACATATTTGAATTAAATTTGAAAACAATATTTGGTTACAATAAGTGTTAGGATTTCAATGAAACTTGATCAAAAGCTTAAACATGAATTATAAATTGATTTACATAGTTCTAGTTATTCTGCCACTATATGAGACCAAAAGGGTAAGTAAGGACTCCGTCGGTGAGGTAACCCAACTATCATCTCTAAATCTTATTTTCCCAGAAATTACGCTCAGTATATTTTATTGATACTAAAAGTGATATCAATGAGAAATACATAAAAAATCTAGAAATAGACATTAGTCCCAAACGTGATTCGATGAAAATTCTAATCGAAATTGTCCAAGATATTTCCGATGTCTGGGCCACAGTGGGTGTTGGTCGGTGGCAAACATCAACGAAGAATTTCCGCTCAATGTTTTCCTATCACATTGATTTGTGTGATACCCTACTACGGTTGAAAACTGCACAGCTTCCATTGCTCAACAAATGGATTACGAATTTTTTGAAATATGGTAATATATCCAGTCAATGTCCTTTCTATAAGGTAAGTGGGAAATATTTATGGTAAGGGGTTTAAAGATTTTTAATTGTGATTTTAATCACATTGATTTGTGTGATACCCTACTACGGTTGAAAACTGCACAGCTTCCATTGCTCAACAAATGGATTACGAATTTTTTGAAATATGGTAATATATCCAGTCAATGTCCTTTCTATAAGGTAAGTGGGAAATATTTATGGTAAGGGGTTTAAAGATTTTTAATTGTGATTTTAATTTTTTATTTTTTCTAGAGCGTTTATTATTTGAATAATTTAAAAGTGGATAAAGACAGTATACCGGAATTTGTACCAGCGGGAAAATACCAGACTTATCTCTCCTTATATCGAAAGAATAAGGATGGATCAAAAGATGTTATTAATTCATCATATATGACATTTGAATTGAAATGAAAATCTGTCGTGTTGTTAATATTGAATAAAGTGGTTCATTCCTATAAAAAATAATTTTAAATCGCTTGTTTCCAGTTGTCTTCGTAGACTCCTGTTAGCCATCTATGGAGACTCCTTGATATGTGTTCAAAGATCAAAGTAGGGCAACTTGATTTTCGTGAGCGTAAATTTACTCCCGCTCACAACTTGTGTAGAATCTAACTGGTGGTGAGCGAGAGTAAATTAACGCTCACGAAAGTCACAATGTCTCACTCTGTCATAGATATTCTGTTTAAGCCATGTATAGAGACTCTTTTTCTTCGTCAGTCGTCTATAGAGACTCCTTTTCAGTCATCTAAAGAGACTCCTTTTCAGTCGTCTATAGAGACTCCTTTTCAGTTGTCTATAGAGACTCCTTTTCAGTCGTCATAGATACGCCTTTTCAGTCGCCTATAGATACGCCTTTTCAGTCGTCTATAGAGACTCCTTTTCAGTCGTCTTTAGATACTCCTTTTCAGTCGTCTATAGAGACTCCTTTCAGTCGTCTATAGAGATTCCTTTTCAGTCGTCTATAGAGACTCCTTTTCAGTCGTCTATAGAGACTCCTTTTCAGTCGTCATAGGTACGCCTTTTCAGTCGTCTATAGATACGCCTTTTCAGTCGTCTATAGAGACTCCTTTTCAGTCGTCTATAGAGACTCCTTTTCAGTCGTCTATAGAGACTCCTTTTCAGTCGTCTATAGAGACTCCTTTTCAGTCGTCTTTAGATACTCCTTTTCAGTCGTCTATAGAGGACTCCTTTTCAGTCGTCTATAGATACGCCTTTTCAGTCGTCTATAGAGACTCCTTTTCGTCGTCTATAGAGACTCCTTTTCAGTCGTCTATAGAGACTCCTTTTCAGTCGTCTATAGAGACTACTTTTCAGTCGTCATAGGTACGCCTTTTCAGTCGTTTATAGATACGCCTTTTCAGTCGTCTATAGAGACTCCTTTTCAGTCGTCTATAGAGACTCCTTTTCAGTCGTCTTTAGATACTCCTTTTCAGTCGTCTATAGAGACTCCTTTTCTGTCGTCTATAGAGACTCCTTTTCAGTCGTCTTTAGATATTCCTTTTCAGTCGTCTATAGAGACTCCTTCTCAGCCGTCTATAGAGACTCCTTTTCAGCCGTCTATAGAGACTCCTTTTCAGTCGTCTTTAGATATTCCTTTTCAGTCGTCTTTAGATATTCCTTTTCAGTCGTCTATAGAGACTCCTTTTCAGTCGTCTATAGAGACTCCTTTTCAGTCGTCTTTAGATACTCCTTTTCAGTCGTCTATAGAGACTCCTTTTCAGTCGTCTATAGAGACTCCTTTTCAGTCGTCTTTAGATACTCCTTTTCAGTCGTCTATAGAGACTCCTTTTCAGTCGTCTTTAGATACTCCTTTTCAGTCGTCTATAGAGACTCCTTTTCAGTCGTCTATAGAGACTCCTTTTCAGACGTCTATAGAGACTCCTTTTCAGTCGTCTATAGAGACTCCCTTTCAGTCGTCTATAGAGACTCCTTTTCAGTCGTCTATAGAGACTCCTTTTCAGTCGTCTATAGAGACTCGTTTTCAGTTGTCTATAGAGACTCCTTTTCAGTCGTCTTTAGATACTCCTTTTCAGTCGTCTATAGAGACTCCTTTCAGTCGTCTATAGAGACTCCTTTTCAGTCGTCTATAGAGACTCCTTTTCAGTCGTCTATAGAGACTGCTTTTCAGTCGTCTATAGAGACTCCTTTTCAGTCGTCTATAGAGACTCCTTTTCAGTCGTCTATAGAGACTCCTTTTCAGTCGTCTATAGAGACTCCTTTTCAGTCGTCTATAGAGACTCCTTTTCAGTCGTCTATAGAGACTCCTTTTCAGCCGTCTATAGAGGCTCCTTTTCAGTCGTCTATAGAGACTCCTTTCAGTCGTCTATAGAGACTCCTTTTCAGTCATCCAAAGAGACTCCTTTTCAGTCGTCTATAGAGACTCCTTTTCAGTCGTCTATAGAGACTCCTTTTCAGTCGTCTATAGAGACTCCTTTTCAGTCGTCTATAGAGACTCCTTTTCAGTCGTCTATAGAGACTCCTTTTCAGTCGTCTATAGAGACTCCTTTTCAGTCGTCTATAGAGACTCCTTTTCAGTCGTCTATAGAGACTCCTTTTCAGTCGTCTATAGAGACTGCTTTTCAGTCGTCTATAGAGACTCCTTTTCAGTCGTCTATAGAGACTCCTTTTCAGTCGTCTATAGAGACTCCTTTTCAGTCGTCTATAGAGACTACTTTTCAGTCGTCTATAGAGACTCCTTTTCAGTCGTCTTTAGATACTCCTTTTCAGTCGTCTATAGAGACTCCTTTTCAGTCGTCTATAGAGACTCCTTTTCAGTCGTCTACAGAGACTCCTTTTCAGTCGTCTATAGAGACTCCTTTTCAGTTGTCTACAGAGACTCCTTTTCAGTCGTCTATAGAGACTCCTTTTCAGTCGTCTATAGAGACCCCTTTTCAGTCGTCTATAGAGACTCCTTTTCAGTCGTCTATAGAGACTCCTTTTTAGTCGTCTATAGAGACTCCTTTTCAGTCGTCTATAGAGACTCCTTTTCAGTCGTCTATAGAGACTCCTTTTCAGTCGTCTATAGAGACTCCTTTTCAGTCGTCTATAGAGACTCTTTTTCAGTCGTCTATAGAGATTCCTTTTCAGTCGTCTATAGAGACTCCTTTTCAGTCGTCTATAGAGACTCCTTTTCAGTCGTCTACAGAGACTCCTTTTCAGTCGTCTATAGAGACTCCTTTTCAGTCGTCTACAGAGACTCCTTTTCTGTCGTCTATAGAGACTCCTTTTCAGTCGTCTTTAGATATTCCTTTTCAGTCGTCTATAGAGACTCCTTCTCAGCCGTCTATAGAGACTCCTTTTCAGCCGTCTATAGAGACTCCTTTTCAGTCGTCTTTAGATATTCCTTTTCAGTCGTCTTTAGATATTCCTTTTCAGTCGTCTATAGAGACTCCTTTTCAGTAGTCTATAGAGACTCCTTTTCAGTCGTCTTTAGATACTCCTTTTCAGTCGTCGATAGAGACTCCTTTTCAGTCGTCTATAGAGACTCCTTTTCAGTCGTCTTTAGATACTCCTTTTCAGTCGTCTATAGAGACTCCTTTTCAGTTGTCTATAGAGACTCCTTTTCAGTCGTCATAGATACGCCTTTTCAGTCGTCATAGGTACGCCTTTTCAGTCGTCTATAGATACGCCTTTTCAGTCGTCTATAGAGACTCCTTTTCAGTCGTCTATAGAGACTCCTTTTCAGTCGTCTTTAGATACTCCTTTTCAGTCGTCTATAGAGACTCCTTTTCTGTCGTCTATAGAGACTCCTTTTCAGTCGTCTATAGAGACTCCTTTTCAGTCGTCTATAGAGACTACTTTTCAGTCGTCATAGGTACGCCTTTTCAGTCGTCTATAGATACGCCTTTTCAGTCGTCTATAGAGACTCCTTTTCAGTCGTCTATAGAGACTCCTTTTCAGTCGTCTTTAGATACTCCTTTTCAGTCGTCTATAGAGACTCCTTTTCAGTCGTCTATAGAGACTCCTTTTCAGTCGTCTTTAGATACTCCTTTTCAGTCGTCTATAGAGATTCCTTTTCAGTCGTCTTTAGATACTCCTTTTCAGTCGTCTATAGAGACTCCTTTTCAGTCGTCTATAGAGACTCCTTTTCAGACGTCTATAGAGACTCCTTTTCAGTCGTCTATAGAGACTCCTTTTCAGTCGTCTATAGAGACTCCTTTTCAGTCGTCTATAGAGACTCCTTTTCAGTCGTCTATAGAGACTCGTTTTCAGTTGTCTATAGAGACTCCTTTTCAGTCGTCTTTAGATACTCCTTTTCAGTCGTCTATAGAGACTCCTTTCAGTCGTCTATAGAGATTCCTTTTCAGTCGTCTATAGAGACTCCTTTTCAGTCGTCTATAGAGACTACTTTTCAGTCGTCATAGGTACGCCTTTTCAGTCGTCTATAGATACGCCTTTTCAGTCGTCTATAGAGACTCCTTTTCAGTCGTCTTTAGATACTCCTTTTCAGTCGTCTTTAGATACTCCTTTTCAGTCGTCTTTAGATACTCCTTTTCAGTTGTCTATAGAGACTCCTTTTCAGTCGTCTACAGAGACTCCTTTTCAGTCGTCTATAGAGACTCCTTTTCAGCCGTCTACAGAGACTCCTTTTCAGTCGTCTATAGAGACTCCTTTTCAGTCGTCTATAGAGACTCCTTTTCAGTCTTCTTTAGATACTCCTTTTCAGTCGTCTATAGAGACTCCTTTTCAGTCGTCTTTAGATACTCCTTTTCAGTCGTCTATAGAGGCTCCTTTTCAGTCGTCTATAGATACTCCTTTTCAGTCGTCTATAGAGACTCCTTTTCAGTCGTCTATAGAGACTCCTTTTCAGTCGTCTATAGAGACTCCTTTTCAGTCGTCTATAGAGACTCCTTTTCAGTCGTCTATAGAGACTCCTTTTCAGTCGTCTATAGAGACTCCTTTTCAGTCGTCTATAGAGACTCCTTTTCAGTCGTCTATAGAGACTCCTTTTCAGTCGTCTATAGAGACTCCTTTTCAGTCGTCTTTAGATACTTCTTTTCAGTCGTCTATAGAGACTCCTTTCAGTCGTCTATAGAGATTCCTTTTCAGTCGTCTATAGAGACTCCTTTTCAGTCGTCTATAGAGACTCCTTTTCAGTCGTCATAGGTACGCCTTTTCAGTCGTCTATAGATACGCCTTTTAAGTCGTCTATAGAGACTCCTTTTCAGTCGTCTATAGAGACTCCTTTTCAGTCGTCTTTAGATACTCCTTTTCAGTCGTCTTTAGATACTCCTTTTCAGTCGTCTTTAGATACTCCTTTTCAGTCGTCTATAGAGACTCCTTTTCAGTCGTCTATAGAGACTCCTTTTCAGTCGTCTATAGAGACTCCTTTTCAGTCGTCTATAGAGACTCCTTTTCAGTCGTCTACAGAGACTCCTTTTCAGTCGTCTATAGAGACTCCTTTTCAGTCGTCTACAGAGACTCCTTTTTAGTCGTTTATAGAGACTCCTTTTCAGTCGTCTATAGAGACTCCTTTTCAGTCGTCTATAGAGACTCCTTTTCAGTCGTCTATAGAGACTCCTTTTCAGTCGTCATAGGTACGCCTTTTCAGTCGTCTATAGATACGCCTTTTAAGTCGTCTATAGAGACTCCTTTTCAGTCGTCTATAGAGACTCCTTTTCAGTCGTCTTTAGATACTCCTTTTCAGTCGTCTTTAGATACTCCTTTTCAGTCGTCTTTAGATACTCCTTTTCAGTTGTCTATAGAGACTCCTTTTCAGTCGTCTATAGAGACTCCTTTTCAGTCGTCTATAGAGACTCCTTTTCAGTCGTCTACAGAGACTCCTTTTCAGTCGTCTATAGAGACTCCTTTTCAGTCGTCTACAGAGACTCCTTTTTAGTCGTTTATAGAGACTCCTTTTCAGTCGTCTATAGAGACTCCTTTTCAGTCGTCTATAGAGACTCCTATTCAGTCGTCTATAGAGACTCCTTTTCAGTCGTCTATAGAGACTCCTTTTCAGTCGTCTATAGAGACTCCTTTTCAGTCGTCTATAGAGACTCCTTTTCAGTCGTCTATAGAGACTCCTTTTCAGTCGTCTATAGAGACTCCTTTTCAGTCGTCTATAGAGACTCCTTTTCAGTCGTCTATAGAGACTTCTTTTCAGTCGTCTATAGAGACTCCTTTTCAGTCGTCTATAGAGACTCCTTTTCAGTCGTCTAAAGAGACTACTTTTCAGTCGTCTATAGAGACTCCTTTTCAGTCGTCTATAGAGACTCATTTTCAGTCGTCTATAGAGACTCCTTTTCAGTCGTCTATAGAGACTCCTTTTCAGTCGTCTATAGAGACTCCTTTTCAGTCGTCTATAGATACTCCTATAAAAACCCTTTTTCTGGTAGTCTCTGACCTTTCAAGGGAAACTGAGGGCCATTATTACATGTGTTCCTTTACTATCTGATGGATTTGAAAATGCAAAATAAACTAACTTGGAGGCATTAAAAATATAATTTTCACAATGAAAGTTAATGACAAGAAGCTCCTCCCTGAAATTCCATCATCACTTTTAACTTTATGTTAACCGGAACGCTGTAAATCTGTTCGGTAAATCCAAACTATAACAAAAGAAGACTTATGTATAATAATGAAGGTTAGGTTTTAGTTAAAGACCCCTTTTCAGCATTTTACAAAGAATTATTATAAATTCTCTATGAATCTGCAGATACTTCTTGCTTGATGAAACCCATTCTTTATTCTTAAGGGACTACGTCGTTTTTCCTCCTCTGTACAGCAATCCCTTGATTATTCTTTATATTCTAGTTGGAAACTTCCAAAATACTCCTACCCCCAAAAACTTAAAATTTATTATTGAAAGTGGGCCGAAATCCCGGCGGTACTGCAATACCGGGCCAACCCGCGGCAGAAGTGGAGCAAGCCCCTAAACTTCCGCCAATTTCCAAAAATCAGTTTAACATTTGTTGTCCTCCGATGGAGGATCTATCAGATGTTAAGCTGATAAGAACAGATACTACACTTTGATCTTAGCCATAAGGCCGAGAAGCGATAAATAAACACCGACCAAGGACAACTTTATACGTGAGTAACAACTTTAAGTGAATGAGAATTATTACGTGAAAACGTTAACGAATTGGAATCCTTACACAACTAAAGTAAAATTAAATATCGAGCTGCTGTAGAAAAATAAGGGTTGTTGAAAGAACATCAATGAGTTTATTTTTTACCTGAAGGAACAATTGGTTATGTTCCTTGCAAAAGCAACGACAACATACATAAAAAAGACTGCCACAGTTATGACTAATTTAAGGTCTATGCTTCTATGAACTGTGATGGTGTTTGACAAAAAATATTCGTTAAACTCCACGCTTATAGCTGAGTAGTTTCTTAAAAATAATTTATTTAAAAACCTACGCTTATAGCTGAGTATGTATTTGAAAAAAAAAAAAAAATATTTAAAACTCCACGCTTATAGCTGAGTATGTATTTGAAAAAATTTGATTTAAAACTCCACGCTTATAGCTGAGTATGTATTTGAAAAAATTTGATTTAAAACTCCACGCTTATAGCTGAGTATGTATTTGAAAAAAATTGATTTAAAACTCCACCCTTATAGGTGAGTATGTATTTGAAAAAAATTGATTTAAAATTCCACGCTTATAGCTGAGTATGTATTTGATTTAAAAATCCACGCTTATAGCTGAGTAGGTGCTTGAAAAGAAATTAATTAAAAATCCACGCTTATAGCTGAGTAGGTGCTTGAAAAGAAATTATTTAAAAATCCACGCTTATAGCTGAGTAGATGCTTGAAAAAATTTTATCTAAAAATCCACGCTTATAGCTGAGTAGGTGCTTGAAAAAAATTATTTAAAAATCCACGCTTATAGCTGAGTAGGTGCTTGAAAAGAAATTATTAAAAAATCCACGCTTATAGCTGAGTAGGTGCTTGAAAAGAAATTATTAAAAAATCCACGCTTATAGCTGAGTAGGTGCTTGAAAAGAAATTATTTAAAAATCTACGCTTATAGCTGAGTAGGTGCTTGAAAAAAATTTATAATCCATGCTTATAGCTGAGTAGGTGCTTGAAAAGTATTTATTTAAAAATCCAAGCTTATTGCTTGGAAAAAATTTAATTAAAAATCCACGCTTACAGCTTGAAAAAAATTTATATAAAAATCCACGCTTATAGCTTGAAAAAAATTTATTTAAAAATCCACGCTTATAGCTGGGTAGGTGCTGGAAAAATTTTTATTTGAAAAGTCACGCTTATAGCTGAGTAGGTGCTTGAAAAATTTTTATTTAAAAATCCACACTTACAGTTGGGAGGGTGCTTGAAGAAATATTGTTTAAAAATCAAGACTATGACTATGATTGGGAAGGGGCTTGAAAAAATTTTATTTAAAAATCCACGCTTGTAGCTAAATAGGTGCTTGAAAAATTTTTATTTAAATCTACGCTTATAGATCAGTAGGTGATTGAAAAAATTTATTTAAAAAATGTTGAAAAAATCAAGCCTTTGGCCGCTTAGCTGCTTCAAAATATATTCTTTATTTAATTTTGTAAAACATTTTTTTTCACTTTAATTCAAACGACAAATACGATGAAGCGATAACATCTTTAGAGCCATCTTTATTCTTTTTGTATCCGGACATATGGGTTTGAAATTTTCCTGGTAGTGCATAGGGGGGTATGCTTTCCTTCTCGAATTTCAAATTGTTGAAGAAATAAAGATTCTAAAAAATAAATTAAACGTGATTTTTTTAAACGTTTGACTAACTTACCTTTGTAAAAGGGCATGCGGCAGATAAGTTTCCATATTTTAAGAAATTTGTAATCCAAACATTTAAAATTTGAATTTTTGAAGACTTTATACGTTGCAATGTGTCACACAAATTAATGTCGTAGGACACTATGGTTCGAAAATCTTTACTAGATTTCTGCCATAGAGCAACACCCACAGTGGTCCAGATATCTGTAATATCTTGCTCAAACTCCACCAGAATATTTAGAGAATCACGACTACTGCTTATATTCACTTGAAATTGTTTAATATAATTTGGATTTATTTCATTTTTGCTTTCAATAAAATATGCTTTGGGAGTTTTCTGTAAATTAATGGAATGTTGGAAGATTAGGTAATATTATTATTGACAATAACTAACCTTTCTTGCTCCAAATATTGAGGGGATAAAAATGATAAATATTATTAAACGATGGAAATACATCTCTTCTTGAAGAAATATTAAATTTGATTGAAAACGAAAACTACTTTGTAAGGCGAAATATATATTTTTCGAACTATTTGCAGATCGATAATTGTTTATTTTTATTGAACTAAAAAAAACAAACAATTATTTTTATTGAAAAACAAAGCAGTTATTCACCATCATTAGGAATTTAAATATCTAATTATACATTATCGGCAATCTTCCCAAATATGCCAAAATAAACAACAAACAAACATGAAGAGGATCAACAGGTATATCTGTAAGGATTTTTAAAGAATATGTTTTTTCAAGCACCTTCCCAACTATAAGCGTGGATTTTTAAAGAATATTTTTTTAAGCACCTTTCCAACTATTAGCACGGATTTTTAAAGAATATTTTTTAAACGCCTTCCCAACTATAAGCGTGGATTTTAAAGAATATTTTTTCAAGCAACTTCCCAACTACATGTGTGGATTTTTAAAGCATATTTTTTTATGCACCTACCCAACTATAAACGTGGATTTTTAAAGAATACTTTTCAAGCACCTTCCCAACTACTAATGTGGATTTTTAAAGAATATTTGTTCAAATACCTTCCCAACTATAAGCGTGGATTTTTAAAGAATATTTTTTCAAATACCTTCCCAACTATAAGCGTGGATTTTTAAAGAATATTTTTTCAAATACCTTCCCAACTATAAGCGTGGATTTTTAAAGAATATTTTTTCAAATACCTTCCCAACTATAAGCGTGGATTTTTAAATAATATTTTTTCAAGCACCTTCCCAACTATAAGCGTGGATTTTTAAATAATATTTTTTCAAGCACCTTCCCAACTATAAGCGTGGATTTTTAAATAATATTTTTTCAAGCACCTTCCCAACTATGAGCGTGGATTTTTAAATAATATTTTTTCAAGCACCTTCCCAACTATAAGCGTGGATTTTTAAATAATATTTTTTCAAGCACCTTCCCAACTATAAGCGTGGATTTTTAAATAATATTTTTTCAAGCACCTTCCCAACTATAAGCGTGGATTTTTAAATAATATTTTTTCAAGCACCTTCCCAACTATAAGCGTGGATTTTTAAATAATATTTTTTCAAGCACCTTCCCAACTATAAGCGTGGATTTTTAAATAATATTTTTTCAAGCACCTTCCCAACTATAAGCGTGGATTTTTAAATAATATTTTTTCAAGCACCTTCCCAACTATAAGCGTGGATTTTTAAATAATATTTTTTCAAGCACCTTCCCAACTATAAGCGTGGATTTTTAAATAATATTTTTTCAAGCACCTTCCCAACTATAAGCGTGGATTTTTAAATAATATTTTTTCAAGCACCATCCCAACTATAAGCGTGGATTTTTAAATAATATTTTTTCAAGCACCTTCCCAACTATAAGCGTGGATTTTTAAATAATATTTTTTCAAGCACCTTCCCAACTATAAGCGTGGATTTTTAAATAATATTTTTTCAAGCACCTTCCCAACTATAAGCGTGGATTTTTAAATAATATTTTTTCAAGCACCTTCCCAACTATAAGCGTGGATTTTTAAATAATATTTTTTCAAGCACCTTCCCAACTATAAGCGTGGATTTTTAAATAATATTTTTTCAAGCACCTTCCCAACTATAAGCGTGGATTTTTAAATAATATTTTTTCAAGCACCTTCCCAACTATAAGCGTGGATTTTTAAATAATATTTTTTCAAGCACCTTCCCAACTATAAGCGTGGATTTTTAAATAATATTTTTTCAAGCACCTTCCCAACTATAAGCGTGGATTTTTAAATAATATTTTTTCAAGCACCTTCCCAACTATAAGCGTGGATTTTTAAATAATATTTTTTCAAGCACCTTCCCAACTATAAGCGTGGATTTTTAAATAATATTTTTTCAAGCACCTTCCCAACTATAAGCGTGGATTTTTAAATAATATTTTTTCAAGCACCTTCCCAACTATAAGCGTGGATTTTTAAATAATATTTTTTCAAGCACCTTCCCAACTATAAGCGTGGATTTTTAAATAATATTTTTTCAAGCACCTTCCCAACTATAAGCGTGGATTTTTAAATAATATTTTTTCAAGCACCTTCCCAACTATAAGCGTGGATTTTTAAATAATATTTTTTCAAGCACCTTCCCAACTATAAGCGTGGATTTTTAAATAATATTTTTTCAAGCACCTTCCCAACTATAAGCGTGGATTTTTAAATAATATTTTTTCAAGCACCTTCCCAACTATAAGCGTGGATTTTTAAATAATATTTTTTCAAGCACCTTCCCAACTATAAGCGTGGATTTTTAAATAATATTTTTTCAAGCACCTTCCCAACTATAAGCGTGGATTTTTAAATAATATTTTTTCAAGCACCTTCCCAACTATAAGCGTGGATTTTTAAATAATATTTTTTCAAGCACCTTCCCAACTATAAGCGTGGATTTTTAAATAATATTTTTTCAAGCACCTTCCCAACTATAAGCGTGGATTTTTAAATAATATTTTTTCAAGCACCTTCCCAACTATAAGCGTGGATTTTTAAATAATATTTTTTCAAGCACCTTCCCAACTATAAGCGTGGATTTTTAAATAATATTTTTTCAAGCACCTTCCCAACTATAAGCGTGGATTTTTAAATAATATTTTTTCAAGCACCTTCCCAACTATAAGCGTGGATTTTTAAATAATATTTTTTCAAGCACCTTCCCAACTATAAGCGTGGATTTTTAAATAATATTTTTTCAAGCACCTTCCCAACTATAAGCGTGGATTTTTAAATAATATTTTTTCAAGCACCTTCCCAACTATAAGCGTGGATTTTTTAATAATATTTTTTCAAGCCCCTTCCCAACTACTAATGTGGATTTTTAAAGAATATTTCTTCAAGCACCTTCCCAACTTTAAGCCTGGATTTTTAAAGAATATTTTTTCAAATACCTTCCCAACTATAAGCGTGGATTTTTTAAGAATATTTTTTCAAGCACCTTCCCAACTTTAAGCCTGGATTTTTAAAGAATATTTTTTCAAATACCTTCCCAACTATAAGCGTGGATTTTTTAAGAATATTTTTTCAAGCACCTTCCCAACTATAAGCGTGGATTTTTAAAGAATATTTTTTCAAGCACCTTCCCAACTATAAGCGTGGATTTTTAAAGAATATTTTTTCAAGCACCTTCCCAACTATAAGCGTGAATTTTTAAAGAATATTTTTTCAAGCACCTTCCCAACTATAAGCGTGGATTTTTAAAGAATATTTTTTCAAGAACCTTCCCAACTATAAGCGTGGATTTTTAAAGAATATTTTTTCAAGCACCTTCCCAACTATAAGCGTGGATTTTTAAAGAATATTTTTCAAATACCTTCCCAACTATAAGCGTGGATTTTTAAAGAATATTTTTTCAAATACCTTCATAACTATAAGCGTGGATTTTTAAAGAATATTTTTCAAATACCTTCCCAACTATAAGCGTGGATTTTTAAAGAATATTTTTTCAAATACCTTCATAACTATAAGCG
The DNA here is from genome assembly GCF_047663935.1 of Musca autumnalis. Taxonomy (NCBI): domain Eukaryota; kingdom Metazoa; phylum Arthropoda; class Insecta; order Diptera; family Muscidae; genus Musca; species Musca autumnalis. Next base: position 213,846,778 of record NW_027411977.1, on the reverse strand, counting down.
TGGATTTTTAAAGAATATTTTTTCAAATACCTTCCCAACTAAAAGCGTGGATTTTTAAAGAATATTTTTTCAAATACCTTCCCAACTATAAGCGTGGATTTTTAAAGAATATTTTTTCAAATACCTTCCCAACTATAAGCGTGGATTTTTAAAGAATATTTTTTCAAATACCTTCCCAACTATAAGCGTGGATTTTTAAAGAATATTTTTTCAAATACCTTCCCAACTATAAGCGTGGATTTTTAAAGAATATTTTTTCAAATACCTTCCCAACTATAAGCGTGGATTTTTAAAGAATATTTTTTCAAATACCTTCCCAACTATAAGCGTGGATTTTTAAAGAATATTTTTTCAAATACCTTCCCAACTATAAGCGTAGATTTTTAAAGAATATTTTTTCAAATACCTTCCCAACTATAAGCGTGGATTTTTAAAGAATATTTTTTCAAATACCTTCCCAACTATAAGCGTGGATTTTTAAAGAATATTTTTTCAAATACCTTCCCAACTATAAGCGTGGATTTTTAAAGAATATTTTTTCAAATACCTTCCCAACTATAAGCGTGGATTTTTAAAGAATATTTTTTCAAATACCTTCCCAACTATAAGCGTGGATTTTTAAAGAATATTTTTTCAAGCACCTTCCCAACTATAAGCGTGGATTTTTAAAGAATATTTTTTCAAGCACCTTCCCAACTATAAGCGTGGATTTTTAAAGAATATTTTTTCAAGCACCTTCCCAACTATAAGCGTGGATTTTTAAATAATATTTTTTCAAGCACCTTCCCAACTATAAGCGTGGATTTTTAAATAATATTTTTTCAAGCACCTTCCCAACTATAAGCGTGGATTTTTAAATAATATTTTTTCAAGCACCTTCCCAACTATAAGCGTGGATTTTTAAATAATATTTTTTCAAGCACCTTCCCAACTATAAGCGTGGATTTTTAAATAATATTTTTTCAAGCACCTTCCCAACTATAAGCGTGGATTTTTAAATAATATTTTTTCAAGCACCTTCCCAACTATAAGCGTGGATTTTTAAATAATATTTTTTCAAGCACCTTCCCAACTATAAGCGTGGATTTTTAAATAATATTTTTTCAAGCACCTTCCCAACTATAAGCGTGGATTTTTAAATAATATTTTTTCAAGCACCTTCCCAACTATAAGCGTGGATTTTTAAATAATATTTTTTCAAGCACCTTCCCAACTACTAATGTGGATTTTTAAAGAATATTTCTTCAAGCACCTTCCCAACTTTAAGCCTGGATTTTTAAAGAATATTTTTTCAAATACCTTCCCAACTATAAGCGTGGATTTTTTAAGAATATTTTTTCAAGCACCTTCCCAACTTTAAGCCTGGATTTTTAAAGAATATTTTTTCAAATACCTTCCCAACTATAAGCGTGGATTTTTTAAGAATATTTTTTCAAGCACCTTCCCAACTATAAGCGTGGATTTTTAAAGAATATTTTTTCAAGCACCTTCCCAACTATAAGCGTGGATTTTTAAAGAATATTTTTTCAAGCACCTTCCCAACTATAAGCGTGAATTTTTAAAGAATATTTTTTCAAGCACCTTCCCAACTATAAGCGTGGATTTTTAAAGAATATTTTTTCAAGAACCTTCCCAACTATAAGCGTGGATTTTTAAAGAATATTTTTTCAAGCACCTTCCCAACTATAAGCGTGGATTTTTAAAGAATATTTTTCAAATACCTTCCCAACTATAAGCGTGGATTTTTAAAGAATATTTTTTCAAATACCTTCATAACTATAAGCGTGGATTTTTAAAGAATATTTTTCAAATACCTTCCCAACTATAAGCGTGGATTTTTAAAGAATATTTTTTCAAATACCTTCATAACTATAAGCGTGGATTTTTAAAGAATATTTTTTCAAATACCTTCCCAACTAAAAGCGTGGATTTTTAAAGAATATTTTTTCAAATACCTTCCCAACTATAAGCGTGGATTTTTAAAGAATATTTTTTCAAATACCTTCCCAACTATAAGCGTGGATTTTTAAAGAATATTTTTTCAAATACCTTCCCAACTATAAGCGTGGATTTTTAAAGAATATTTTTTCAAATACCTTCCCAACTATAAGCGTGGATTTTTAAAGAATATTTTTTCAAATACCTTCCCAACTATAAGCGTGGATTTTTAAAGAATATTTTTTCAAATACCTTCCCAACTATAAGCGTGGATTTTTAAAGAATATTTTTTCAAATACCTTCCCAACTATAAGCGTAGATTTTTAAAGAATATTTTTTCAAATACCTTCCCAACTATAAGCGTGGATTTTTAAAGAATATTTTTTCAAATACCTTCCCAACTATAAGCGTGGATTTTTAAAGAATATTTTTTCAAATACCTTCCCAACTATAAGCGTGGATTTTTAAAGAATATTTTTTCAAGCACCTTCCCAACTATAAGCGTGGATTTTTAAAGAATATTTTTTCAAGCACCTTCCCAACTATAAGCGTGGATTTTTAAAGAATATTTTTTCAAGCACCTTCCCAACTATAAGCGTGGATTTTTAAAGAATATTTTTTCAAATACCTTCCCAACTATAAGCGTGGATTTTTAAAGAATATTTTTTCAAATACCTTCCCAACTATAAGCGTGGATTTTTAAAGAATATTTTTTCAAGCACCTTCCCAACTATAAGCGTGGATTTTTAAAGAATATTTTTTCAAGCACCTTCCCAACTATAAGCGTGGATTTTTAAAGAATATTTTTTCAAGCACCTTCCCAACTATAAGCGTGGATTTTTAAAGAATATTTTTTCAAGCACCTTCCCAACTATAAGCGTGGATTTTTAAAGAATATTTTTTCAAGCACCTTCCCAACTATAAGCGTGGATTTTTAAAGAATATTTTTTCAAGCACCTTCCCAACTATAAGCGTGGATTTTTAAAGAATATTTTTTCAAGCACCTTCCCAACTATAAGCGTGGATTTTTAAAGAATATTTTTTCAAGCACCTTCCCAACTATAAGCGTGGATTTTTAAAGAATATTTTTTCAAGCACCTTCCCAACTATAAGCGTGGATTTTTAAAGAATATTTTTTCAAGCACCTTCCCAACTATAAGCGTGGATTTTTAAAGAATATTTTTTCAAATACCTTCCCAACTATAAGCGTGGATTTTTAAAGAATATTTTTTCAAATACCTTCCCAACTATAAGCGTGGATTTTTAAAGAATATTTTTTCAAATACCTTCCCAACTATAAGCGTGGATTTTTAAAGAATATTTTTTCAAATACCTTCCCAACTATAAGCGTGGATTTTTAAAGAATATTTTTTCAAATACCTTCCCAACTATAAGCGTGGATTTTTAAAGAATATTTTTTCAAATACCTTCCCAACTATAAGCGTGGATTTTTAAAGAATATTTTTTCAAATACCTTCCCAACTATAAGCGTGGATTTTTAAAGAATATTTTTTCAAATACCTTCCCAACTATAAGCGTGGATTTTTAAAGAATATTTTTTCAAATACCTTCCCAACTATAAGCGTGGATTTTTAAAGAATATTTTTTCAAATACCTTCCCAACTATAAGCGTGGATTTTTAAAGAATATTTTTTCAAATACCTTCCCAACTATAAGCGTGGATTTTTAAAGAATATTTTTTCAAATACCTTCCCAACTATAAGCGTGGATTTTTAAAGAATATTTTTTCAAATACCTTCCCAACTATAAGCGTGGATTTTTAAAGAATATTTTTTCAAATACCTTCCCAACTATAAGCGTGGATTTTTAAAGAATATTTTTTCAAATACCTTCCCAACTATAAGCGTGGATTTTTAAAGAATATTTTTTCAAATACCTTCCCAACTATAAGCGTGGATTTTTAAAGAATATTTTTTCAAATACCTTCCCAACTATAAGCGTGGATTTTTAAAGAATATTTTTTCAAATACCTTCCCAACTATAAGCGTGGATTTTTAAAGAATATTTTTTCAAATACCTTCCCAACTATAAGCGTGGATTTTTAAAGAATATTTTTTCAAATACCTTCCCAACTATAAGCGTGGATTTTTAAAGAATATTTTTTCAAATACCTTCCCAACTATAAGCGTGGATTTTTAAAGAATATTTTTTCAAATACCTTCCCAACTATAAGCGTGGATTTTTAAAGAATATTTTTTCAAATACCTTCCCAACTATAAGCGTGGATTTTTAAAGAATATTTTTTCAAATACCTTCCCAACTATAAGCGTGGATTTTTAAAGAATATTTTTTCAAATACCTTCCCAACTATAAGCGTGGATTTTTAAAGAATATTTTTTCAAATACCTTCCCAACTATAAGCGTGGATTTTTAAAGAATATTTTTTCAAATACCTTCCCAACTATAAGCGTGGATTTTTAAAGAATATTTTTTCAAATACCTTCCCAACTATAAGCGTGGATTTTTAAAGAATATTTTTTCAAATACCTTCCCAACTATAAGCGTGGATTTTTAAAGAATATTTTTTCAAATACCTTCCCAACTATAAGCGTGGATTTTTAAAGAATATTTTTTCAAATACCTTCCCAACTATAAGCGTGGATTTTTAAAGAATATTTTTTCAAATACCTTCCCAACTATAAGCGTGGATTTTTAAAGAATATTTTTTCAAATACCTTCCCAACTATAAGCGTGGATTTTTAAAGAATATTTTTTCAAATACCTTCCCAACTATAAGCGTGGATTTTTAAAGAATATTTTTTCAAATACCTTCCCAACTATAAGCGTGGATTTTTAAAGAATATTTTTTCAAATACCTTCCCAACTATAAGCGTGGATTTTTAAAGAATATTTTTTCAAATACCTTCCCAACTATAAGCGTGGATTTTTAAAGAATATTTTTTCAAGCATTAACGCGGCCATGTCTTGGATTTTTAGGGAATATTTTTTCACGTATTAGCACAGCCAAAGGCGTGACTTGATAAGATGTTTAGTACACTTAAGCGTACTACATAAAACTATGCTGATGTTGGTTGTTGTTGCTTATGGTACGTTGCTCCTTGTACTACTGCCAACAACCCTTATATCTTGACACGAGCTCGCTTTTTTTTTTTTGATACATGTATGTTTTTTTACATCATTATCTCTTTAACTAATACGTTGTTATTCTATGTCCGTGTACACTTTGTTATAAAATAAATGTTTTGTTTTAATGAAAATTCTCATTAACTTGAGTTCCCCGTTGACTAATAGAGTTCAGTGTGTGTCGTAAATCTTTTCTCTGGCTTCTCTTCAGTTGTCGAATAAATCTTTCGCCTTTTACTAAAGATTTCCGTGGAGAGGAGCACTCTAATGAGTCTAAAATAATTTTTTGTCAGGCCTAGACTCTTTATGGGTTTGGGCCATAATTGAATAAATTTTGAAATATTTTATTAACACAAAAGGGGGTCTTATGCCGATTGAAATTTGGGGCTATGTGCTTAGCTTGATTCACTAAAAAGAGCTTTGGTCGGCGATTGATTTTGAGAGTAGCAAAATGCTAAGAATATGTACTTTAACAGTTGTGTGGCTTATATTAAATCAATAATATTTGTACTCGTATACCTTTCACCATAATATGGTGGGTATAATTAATTAAATTTGTCATTTCGTTTACAACAAACACATCGAAATATTCGTCGGAGACCCTTCTTGAAAAAATATTTTTTAAAAAATCTACGATTTTTGAAAAAATAGGATTTAAAAAATTTACGATTATTACAAATTATTTATTAAAAATTCACGATTATTGAAAAAATATTTTATGACAAATACACGATTATTGAGAAATTATTTTATAAAAAACCCACGATTATTGAGAAAATATTTTATAAAAAATCCACGATTACAGAAAAAATATTTTATAAAAAAAAATACACGATTATTGGAAAAATAATTTTTTAAAAAATCCACGATTATTGAAAAATATTTATTAAAAAATCCAAAATATTTTTTTAAAAAAAAAATCCACGATTATTGGAAAAACATTTTTAAAAATCGACTATTATTGAAAAGATACATATTTTTGAAAAAATCGAAAGCTATTGAAAAAATATTTTTTTAAAAAATCCACGATTATTGGAAAAATGTCATTTAAAAAAAAATTCAGGACTATTGAGAAATATTTGTAAAAAAAAACACGATAATTGAACAAATATTTTTTTTAAATCCACGATTATTTACAAGAAAAAATATTTTTTTCTAAAAATCCACGATAATTGACAAAAGGATATTTAAAAGAAATCCACTATTATTGCAAAAAATATTTTTTGTTATTAAATTCCGCGTTTAATGAATTTAATGAATTATTGAAAATATATTTTTTAAAAAATCCAAGATTATTGAAAAAAATATTTTTTTAAAAAATCCACGATTATTGGAAAAATGTCATTGAAAACCATTTTTTTTTTAATCCACGATTATTGATAAATATTTGTAAAAAAAAACTATTATTGAAAAAATATTTTTTTTAAAAAAACCACGATTTAAAAAAAAATATTATTTTTCAAAAAATTCCAGGATTAACCCTTCGTTGGACACCAACATTGTTTGTCATATTCGTAACACATGAGTCTGGCCAGACCCATAAAATTATTTTTAATTTTTTAGTAAACTTGATTAACATTTTCATATCGACGCCTCCAAACAATAGTATGCTAAGTCGACTTAGCATGTTTTCAAGTTCTTTACAATTTTATATTTAACATCCTTTAACTTTAATTCTGTCAAATTTTGGTAATGATCGGACAATCCGAACAGAAGTTATAAACAAATATTTACTTAGCATAGTACGGAAGGTCAAAGAAATTTCCAAACTTTTAGAGGTTGTCCTGCAAAACTCGCTTTTCAGAATTAGCAAACTATTATTTGGAGGTGTCGAACGTCCTTTAACTTAAATTCTGTCTAATTTTGGTAATGATCGGTCAATCCGAACAGAAGTTATAAACAAATGTTAACTTAGCATAGTACTGAAGTTCAAAAAAATTTCCAAACTTTGAGAGCTTCTCCTGCAAAACTCACTTTTTAGACTTAGCATACTATTATTTGGAGGTGTCGATATAAAAAGTTGTAGAATATGATTTTTCAAAATAGTCTGGCTTAATCCCTTTTGTTGTTTTAATATTTAAAACAACAAGTTTATTAGTGTGAAGGTTTGGCATTGTTCGCCAAGGGGTAAGGCAAGGAAGACTAGTTTCGATCCACGCCACTGGATCTCATCAGTTCCCTTTGTTTCTTGTTTGTGGATATTCTCCACCGAAGTTTTTTTTCAATAACTTCTTCAACAAGGAACTTTTTATACCCAAACATCAATCGTCAGCTCGAAGTATAAACGTAAACAAAGAAAACCCTTCAATGAGAAGTTTTTCTTTGGGTACCTAACACAACTCCGACGAAAGTGTTTACGAAACAAAGCAAACCTTCTTCCACTCGTATGTGTCGTTGATTTTTCAAAAAAAACACATACCCAAATGCTGTTTGGTAGCTTATATACCAACAACACACAAAACCGTGCCAGTGTTTCTCAAATAGAACATTGGTGGCGTTTATTTAATTGGGATAGCTGTTACAATTTTGATTTTTCAAAATAGTCTGGCTTAATCCCTTTTGTTGTTTTAATATTTAAAACAACAAGTTTATTAGTGGAGAAGGTTTGGCATTGTTCGCCAAGGGGTTTATTAGTGGAGAAGGTTTGGCATTGTTCGCCAAGGGGTTTGTTTACGTTTATACTTCGAGCTGACGATTGATGTTTGGGTATAAAAAGTTCCTTGTTGAAGAAGTTATTGAAAAATAACTTCGGTGGAGAATATCCACAAACAAGAAACAAAGGGAACTGATGAGATCCAGTGGCGTGGATCGAAACTAGTCTTCCTTGCCTTACCCCTTGGCGAACAATGCCAAACCTTCTCCACTAATAAACTTGTTGTTTTAAATATTAAAACAACAAAAGGGATTAAGCCAGACTATTTTGAAAAATCAAAATTGTAACAGCTATCCCAATTAAATAAACGCCACCAATGTTCTGTTGTAGAATATGTTTAAAGGACCCTAATCTTTAATAAATAATCCTTATTTGTCAAAAAACATGCCGAAAAACTATAAATTTGAATGATATTATCAAGTTAGTAAAACAGGACATATGCCTACGAAGTTAAAAATTCGTAGTTTTCTTGTCTCTATGCTCGAAAATCCTATTTATATTTCATTTTGAAGCACTATATTTTAGTTTTGGCCTATTATTCAGAATGAAGAGTGGCTATTTTATAACTTACCAGCTTATTGTAGTGCAATAACGATGATATCAAGAGGTAAATAAAGGCAAATATCCTAAGGATTTTCTTATAATTCATGTGGAGAATTCCATATTTGGACCAATCCACCCCATAAAAAGAGCAGAAAAGCTAAGTAATGGGTTTTATTAGTCCAGTTATGTGTATAACTGTCTAGAATACAAGTGTAACCCTATTTGCAAGGGATTTTGTTAGGTTGTGGTACATTCACTGATTTCAAACCCATATCCTGCTTTTGCGATCTTTTTATGTGCAATTTTGAAGACATGGTAGGGTGAAATGCGACAAGTTTCATAAAAGGGTATTCGTTTTGTCAAATAATGTAGGAATAATCAAATTTTAAGAAAATTTTCGGAAATTTTTGAATAAAAAATGGGTGGGGTCTGACCAGACTCATGTGTTACGAATGTGATATGTATGTCAAAAAATCCTTGTAGCTCCTTTTCTGGTGATCCTTTTGACTTCATGTTTCCTTCATTTGAAAGGTAAAAAAATTTCATGAAGCTACCTGGAATCTCAGGTTCATAGCTTTATCGTAACCCAGTTTAAAATGCAAAATAAAATGAAAAAGGCCTGGCCAGTCTCTGGTGTCCAACGGAGGGTTAATGAAAAATATTTTGTAAAACTGTATAGCAACATTTTAGTGAGAACGTTTTGTGACTGCTGTGTATGTCAAATTAATATTAGCTCCGTCAAACATTAACGAAATTTCTCATTCACTTTAGTTTCCCGTTGACTAATAGAGTTCAGTGTGTACCGTAAATCTTTACTCTGGCTTCTCTTCAGTTGTCGAATAAATCTTTCGCCTTTTACTAAAGATTTCCGTGGAGAGGAGCACTCTAATGAGTCTAAAATAATTTTTTGTCAGGCCTAAACTCTTTATGGGTTTGGGGCCATAATTGAATAAATTTGAAATTGACGGAAGTTTTATGGGCTTGCTCCACTTCTGTCGCGGGTTGGCCCGGTATTGCAGTGCCCCGGGATTTCGGCCCACATTCAATAATAAATTTGAAGAATTTGAAAGGTTTATTCCTACTATTTGCAGCCTTCTATTCTGGAAAATGGTTTATTAACAAAATGGTCTTATGGCGATTGAAATTTGGGGCTATGTGCTTAGCTTGATTCACTAAAAAGAGCTTTGGTCGGGGATTGATTTTGAGAGTAGCAAAATGCTAAGAATATGTACTTTAACAGTTGTGTGGCTTATATTAAATCAATAATATTTGTATACCTTTCACCATAATATGGTGGGTATAATTACTTAAATTTGTCATTTCGTTTACAACAAACACATCGAAATATTCGTCGGAGACCCTTCTTGAAAAAATATTTTTTAAAAAATCCACGATTTTTGAAAAAATAGGATTTAAAAAATTTACGATTATTAAAAAATGTTTAATAAAAAGCCCCGATTATTGAAAAAATATTTTATGACAAAGACACGATTATTGAAAAAATATTTTATGACAAAGACACGATTATTGAGAAAATATTTTATAAAAAACCCACGATTATTGAGAAAATATTTTATAAAAAATCCACGATTACAGAAAAAATCTATACTTATAAAAGAGTTCAGTAATGATGACTCACTGACTCACTGACTCACTGACTCACTGACTGACTGATTCATAATCAACGCCCAGGCTAAACGACTGGAGTTAGAATCTTGAAATTTTGAGGGAGTGTCACTCTTGGTCCCAAGGTGTCAGATAAGGCTGGATTTTTGGAAATTCGAACTAGAACGGTACGAAAAGTACTAAAAGGTACTAAATATGGTACCCTTAGTATTAGGCAAACGCGCAGAGCTAGAATTCTGAAATTTGGAATGAGGTTCACTTATGGAGAGTTAGAAAGGTGTACCAAAGGGTTTTTGGAAATTCGAACTATAAGTGTACGAAAAGTACTAAAAGTTACTAAATTTAGTACCATTTGGTATTACGTGAACGGATAGAGCTAAAATCTTGAAATTTGGAATGAAAATCAAGGTTTAGAAGATGAGTTGATATAAGGAGGTGGTTTTGAAAATGTGTACTCATGTGTACGAATAGTACTAAATGGTACTAAATTTAGTACCATTTGGTATTACGTGAACGGATAGAGCTAAAATCTTGAAATTTGGAATGAAAATCAAGGTTTTGAAGATGAGTTGATATATGGAGGAGGTTTTGAAAATATGTACTCATGTGTACGAATAGTACTAAATGGTACTAATTTGGTACAATTTGATTTTGGGCGAACCGATAAAGTCGGAATTCTGAAATTTGGAATTACTATTACTGTTGGAGTGTAGGTTTGAGATATCGAGGTAGTTTTCGAAATTCGTACATATGGATACGAAAGGTACTAAATAGTACCAAATAAGGTACAATTTGGATTTGGGGGAACGGATGGAGCTGCAATTCTGAAATTTAGAATTAGGATTACAGTCGGAGTGTAGGATAGAGGTATTTTGGAAATTCGTACTTTTGGGTACGAAAAGTACTAAATGGTACCAAATTTGGTACAATATGAATTTAAGTGATCGGATAGAGCTGGAATAGTGAAATTTGGAATAAGATTACTATTGGAGTGTGGGATTGGGATACTATTGGAAATTCGTACTTATGGCAACGAAAAGTACTAAAGTCGTACTTATGGGTACAAAAGGTACTGAGTGGTACTAAATTTGGTACAATAGGGATTTGGGTGAACGAATCGAGCTGGAAACCTGAAATTTGGAATTGAGATTACAGTTGGAGTGTAGGATTGGGGAAGTTTCGGAAATTCGTATTTATGTGTATGAAAAGTACTAAATGGTACTAAATTTGGTAAAATGGGGATTTGGATGAACGAAAAGAGCTGGAATCTTCAATTTTAGAATTAAGATTACTGTTGGAGTGTAAGATTGAGATAAGTTTGGAAATTCGTACTTATGGGTGGTAAAAGTACTAAATAGTACTAAATTTGGATTTGGACGAACAGGAAGAGTTGGAATTCTGAAATTTGGAATTAAGATTACTGTTGGAGAGTAGAATTGAGGTGATTTTGGAAACTCGTGTTTATGTGTACGAAATATACTAAATGGTACGAAATTTGGTACAGTTGAGATTTGGGTTAACATATAGAGCTGAAATCCCGAAATATGATATTACAATTACTGTTGGAGAATAGGTATAAATGAATGGTAGTTTTGGAAATTCGTGCTTATGGGATCAAAGAGTACAAAATGGTACAATTTGCATTTGGAAGAACGGATTAAGCTGGAATCCTGAAATTTGGAATTAAGATTACTTTTGAAGTGTAGGATTGAGGTAGTGTGGGAAATTCGTAATTATTGATACGGAAAGCACTAAATGGTACAGAATTTAGTACAATTTGGGTTTGGGTGAACGGATAAAGCTTGATTCCTCAAATTTGGACTGAGGGTGAGAAAAGGGTTTTTATAAACTATGAGTGTACGAAAAGTACTAAATAATACTAAATTTAGTACAATTTGGATTAGGGTAAACGGATAGAGCTGGAATCCTTAAATTTGGAATTGATATTACTAGGAATAAAGTAGTTTTGGCAATTCGTACTTAGGGTACAAAAGGTACGAAATGGTACAATAGAGATTTAGGTAAACGGATAGAGCTGGAATCCTGAGATTTCTGTTGGAGTGTAGGATTGAGGTAGTTTTGGAAATTCGTACTTATGGGAACGAAAAGTTCTAAATGTTTCTAAATTTGGTACAATGGGGATTTGGGTGAACGAGCTGGAATACCGAAATTTGGAACTGAGATTACTGTTGGAGTGTAAGATTGAAGTAGTTTCGGAAATTCGTACTTATGTGAACGAAAAGTACTAAATTTGGTACAACGGGGAATTGGAATCCTGAAGTTTGGAATTGATGTTATTGTTGAAGTGTACGATTGAGGTAGTTTTGGAAATTTGTATTTATGGGTACTAAATGGTACTAAATTTGTAACAATTTGGATTTGGGCTAACGTATAGAGTTGGAATCCTGATATTTGGAATTAGGATCACTGTACGAACAGTAATAATGGTACGAAATGTAGTACAATTTGGATATGGGTGAACGGATAGAGCTTATTTCCTCAAATTTTTACTGAGGGTCACTGATAAAGAGTAAAACAGATGTACCAAAGGGTTTTTGAAACTATGAGTGTGCGAAAAGTCTAAATGGTACTAGATTTGGTAAAATTTGAGTGAACAAATAGACCTGGAATCTTTAAATTTGGAATTGAGATTGCAGTTGGAGTGTTGGATAAAGGTAGTTTTGGAAATTAGTACTTATGGTGAGCGGATAGCGCTTGAGGCCTGAAATATGAAATTAGGATTACTGTTGGATTTTAGGACTGAGGTAGTTTTGGAAATTCATAAATATGGGTATGAAAAGTATTAAGTGGTACTAAATTTGGTACAATTTGCATTTGTGGGACGGATAGAGCTAGAATCCTTGGATTTGGTAAAACTACTGTTGGAGTGTGGGATTGAGACATGGAGGTAGTTTGTGAAATTCGAATTGTACCAACTGGTACTAAATAGTACAATTTTGATTTGAGTGCACGAATAAAGCTGGAATCCTGTTATTTGGAGTTAAGGTTACTGTTGAAGTGAAGGATTGAGGTAGTTTTGATACAATTTGTTATTGGGCGAACGGATAGATGTGAAATCCTAAATATTTCGAAATAATATTACTGTTATTATTTGGTATTCATGTCAGTGTAGGATTGGTATATGTGGTTGCCAGGATGAGTGTTGGTGTGTAGCGTATATGGAGGTGGTTTAAAAAGTACGTGCATACCATATATACACGAAAAGTACTAAATCGTTCTAAATTTGGTATCGGGTGTAGCGTCATACCATGAAAAGTACTAATTGTTACAAAATTTAGTACAATTTGCTTTTGTGTAAAGGGGTTTTTGGAAAGCCGTCCTAGAAAAGTACGAAAAATACTAAAGGGTACTAAATATGGAAGTTGGTACTTATGTGTACGATAAGTACTAAATGATACTAAATTTGGTACAATTTGGATTTGAGTAAATGAATAGAGCTGGATACTTGAAATTTGGTATTAAGATTACTGTTCGACTGCAGGATTGAGGAAGTTTTGGAAATTCGTACTTATGGGTAAGAGAAGTACTAAATGGTACTAATTATGGCACAATATGGATTTGGGGTGAAAGGATAGAGGTGGAATCCTGAAATTTGGAATTAATGTTGTTGTTATTTATTGTTGAACTGTAATATGGTCATTTATATTTGATGTATATTTCGGCTAAAGGTCAGTGAAAAGACGTTGTTTATGTTTAGTTTTAAATTTTTATTTTTATTCCAATATTTTGGTTGACTTCGTTAATTAATATAACTGTAGAAGTGTATGATTCAGGTAGTTTTGGAAAGTCATACAATTTGGATTTGGGTGAATTAATAGAGCTGGAATCCTGAAATTTGGAATTACGATTACAGTTTACGATTACGAAGGGTAGAATTCAGGTAGTTTTGAAAAATCGTACTTATGGTTACAAAAAGTACTAAATTTGGTACAATATGGATTTAGGTGAACGGATAGCGGTAGAATCCTGCAATTTGAAATTATGATTATTGTAGGCCTGTTGAATTGAGGAAAGACAATTCGTACATATGGGTACGAAATTTCTAAATTTGGTACAATTTGGATTTGGTTTAACGGATAGGGCTTGAGTCTTGAAATTCGGAATTAAGATTACTGTTAAAGTGAAGGATTGAAAATCCGAAAATCTTACATATGGGTACGAAGAATACGAAATGGTACTAAGTTTGGTACAATTTGGAATTGCACGAACGGATACAGCTGGAATCTTGAGATTTGGAATTACGATTACTGTTATTATTTTGTATTAATGCCAATGTAGGGTTGGGATATGTCGTCGAAATATGTACCATAAGTATACGAAAAGTACTTAATGGTACTCAATTTGTTGTTGGGTGTAGGGACAGTGCTGGAATCTGTATTTTTCGTATTTAGGGTGAGTATTGGCGTGCAACGCTGGTCTCGCTGTTAATGTGTAAGGGTGATATACGGCTAATATTTTTGAAAATCAAATAAAGGGGTACGAAAAGTACTAAAATAAAAAAAAAAATATTGATTAAAACTGGTATTAGTACAACAAAATTTTCAGTGTTCGTCATTTCCATATTATATATTGTTTATTTTTGTTTTATATCCTTTCCGCATACGAAGTAGCGGGCACTTTGCTAGTATTTTATAAAAAAATACACGATTATTGGAATAATAATTTTTTAAAAAATCCACGATTATTGCAAAATATTTATTAAAAAATCCAAAATATTTAAAAAAAAAAAATCCACGATTATTAAAAAAACATTTTTAAAAATCGACTATTATTGAAAAGATACATATTTTTGAAAAAATCGAAAGTTATTGAAAAAATATTTTTTTTTAAAAAATCCACGATTATTGGAAAAATGTCATTTAAAAAAAATTCAGGACTATTGAGAAATATTTGTAAAAAAAAACACGATAATTGAACAAATATTTTTTTTAAATCCACGATTATTTACAAGAAAAAATATTTTTTTCTAAAAATCCACGATAATTGACAAAAGGATATTTAAAAGAAATCCACGATTATTGCAAAAAATATTTTTTGTTATTAAATTCCGCGTTTAATGAATTTATTGAATTATTGAAAATATATTTTTTAAAAAATCCAAGATTATTGAAAAAAATATTTTTTTAAAAAATCCACGATTATTGGAAAAATGTCATTGAAAACATTTTTTTTAAATCCACGATTATTGATAAATATTTGTAAAAAAACGATTGAAAAAATATTTTTTTAAAAAAAACACGATTTAAAAAAAAATATTTTTTTTCAAAAAATTCCAGGATTAATGAAAAATATTTTGTAAAACTATATAGCAACATTTTAGTGAGAACGTTTTGTGACTGCTGTGTATGTCAAATTAATATTAGCTCCGTCAAACATTGTAGCTAAAATCCTCAACATACCGAAAATCGGAAGGCATTGTTATATAAGAGATATACCTAAACATGACGTTGACAGTTTTTGGTGGAGTAGTGTTGTGACCTCTAAGAACCTTAAATGTCAATTTACAGCTAGTTCGGTTAAAACGTTGAGCTAAAAAGGTACCGTTGTATTGAAGCAATGCCAAAACATGACCTGCCTATAGAAAAAAATATACTCGGGTGCAAAAATCTAGCTCAACTTTTGCGGACGCTAGATTGATTACAAAAGACGGACATGGGTAGATCGACTCAGAATTTTATCCTGAGAATATACATACAGTTACTGTCATTGAAAATGATGTAACCTGAAATAAAAAATGCAAACGTTGATAACTTGGAAACGAGTTAAGATTTTTTAACAATTCAAAATGGCATACAATTTAAGATGGCATACAAAAATATTCCGTTTAAAGGTTGACTGCCTTGCAACAATGCACACGCAGGGTTGATGTGGTAGTTGTTGTTTTCGCTTAGGAAATTGCTAGTTTTCAAAACCAGGTAGAAAATGCAGTTGCTGTTCTCATGAACGATCACCACTTGCTTTACTCCACGTATTTCGTTTGAAGTTTTTATCTTCGTTGTTCGAAGAGTATCTTTTTAATGTTTTTCGTTATTTTATAATTCTCAATCACTTCAGTTTACTCCTCACTCATAAGATTGTCGATGATCAGTGTTTAGTTATCGCTTCTCGGCCTTATGGCTAAGATCAAAGTGTAGTATCTGTTCTTATCAGCTTAACATCTGATAGATCCTCCATCGGAGGACAACAAATGTTAAACTGATTTTTGGAAATTGGCGGAACTTTAGGGGCTTGCTCCACTTCTGCCGCGGGTTGGCCCGGTATTGCAGTACCGCCGGGATTTCGGCCCACATTTAATAATAAATTTGAAAGGTTCATTCGTTCTATCCTGGTAAATGGTCTTGGCCTTTCTAGGTAAATTAAGATTGGGTTTTCTAGGATGCGAAGCACTCTTTCTTTCAGGAAGGATCTATTGAAGCACCCTTTCTTTCAGAAAGGGTCTATAGAAGTACATTTTCTTTCATAAAGGGTCTATAGAAGTGCACTTTCTCTCAGAAACGGTCTATAAAAGCACGCTTTCTCTCAGAAAGGGTCAATAGAAGCACCCTTTCTCTCAGAAAGTGTCTATAGAAGCACCCTTTATTTCAGAAAGGGTCTATAGAAGCACCCTTTCTTTCAGAAAGGGTCTATAGAAGCACTCTTTCTTTCATAAAGGATCTATAGAAGCACCCTTTCTTTCAGAAAGCGTCTATAAAAGCACCCTTTCTTTCAGAAAGGGTCTATAGAAGCACTCTTTCTTTCATAAAGGATCTATCTTTCAGAAAGTGTCTATAGAAGCACACTTTCTCTCAGAAAGTGTCTATAGAAGCACCCTTTCTCTCAGAAAGTTTCTATAGAAGCACTCTTTCTTTCAGAAATTGTCTATACAAGCACCCTTTCTTTCAGAAAGTGTCTATAGAAGCATCCTTTCTTTAAGAAAAGGTCTATAAAAGCATCCTTTCTTTCAGAAAGTGTCTATAGAAGCACCATTTCTGTCAGAAAGTGTCTATAGAAGCACCATTTCTTTCAGAAAGTGTCTATAGAAGCACTCTTTCTATCAGAAATTTTCTACACAAGCACCCTTTCTTTCAGAAAGTGTCTATAGAAGCACCCTTTCTTTCAGAAAGTGTCTATAGAAGCACCCTTTCTTTAAGAAAAGGTCTATAGAAGCACCATTTCTTTCAGAAAGTGTCTATAGAAGCACCATTTCTTTCAGAAAGTGTCTATAGAAGCACCCTTTCTTTCAGAAAGTTTCTATAGAAGCACCCTTTCTTTCAGAAAGTGTCTATAGAAGCGCCCTTTCTTTCAGAAAGTGTATATAGAAGCACCCTTTCTTTCAGAAAGTGTATATAGAAGCACCCTTTCTTTCAGAATGTGTATATAGAAGCACCTTTTTTTCAGAAAGTGTCTATAGAAGCTCCCTTTCTTTCAGAAAGTGTCTATAGAAGCACCCTTTCTTTCAGAAAGTGTCTATAGAAGCACCCTTTCTTTCAGAAAGTGTCTATAGAAGCACCCTTTCTTTCAGAAAGTGTCTATAGAAGCACCTTTTCTTCCAGGAAGGGTCTATAGAAGCACCCTTTCTTTCAGAAAGTGTCTATAGAAGCACCCTTTCTTTCAGAAGTGTCTATAGAAGCACCCTTTCTTTCAGAAAGTGTCTATAGAAGCACCCTTTCTTTCAGAAAGTGTCTATAGAAGCACCCTTTCTTTCAGAAGTGTCTATAGAAGCACCCTTTCTTTCAGAAAGTGTCTATAGAAGCACCCTTTCTTTCAGAAAGTGTCTATAGAAGCACCCTTTCTTTCAGAAAGTGTCTATAGAAGCACCCTTTCTTTCAGAAAGTGTCTATAGAAGCACCCTTTCTTTCAGAAAGTGTCTATAGAAGCACCCTTTCTTTCAGAAAGTGGCACCCTTTCTTTCAGAAAGTGTCTATAGAAGCACCCTTTCTTTCAGAAAGTGTCTATAGAAGCACCCTTTCTTTCAGAAAGTGTCTATAGAAGCACCCTTTCTTTCAGAAAGTGTCTATAGAAGCACCCTTTCTTTCAGAGTGGGTCTATAGAAGCACCCTTTCTTTCAGAAAGTGTCTATAGAAGCACCCTTTCTTTCAGAAAGTGTCTATAGAAGCACCCTTTCTTTCAGAAAGTGTCTATAGAAGCACCCTTTCTTTCAGAAAGTGTCTATAGAAGCACCCTTTCTTTCAGAAAGTGTCTATAGAAGCACCCTTTCTTTCAGAAAGTGTCTATAGAAGCAGCCTTTCTTTCAGAAAGTGTCTATAGAAGCAGCCCTTCTTTCAGAAAGTGTCTATAGAAGCACCCTTTCTTTCAGAAAGTGTCTATAGAAGCACCCTTTCTTTCAGAAAGTGTCTATAGAAGCACCCTTTCTTTCAGAAAGTGTCTATAGAAGCACCCTTTCTTTCAGAAAGTGTCTATGGAAGCACCCTTTCTTTCAGAAAGTGTCTATAGAAGCAGCCTTTCTTTCAGAAAGTGTCTATAGAAGCAGCCTTTCTTTCAGAAAGTGTCTATAGAAGCAGCCTTTCTTTCAGAAAGTGTCTATAGAAGCAGCCTTTCTTTCAGAAAGTGTCTATAGAAGCACCCTTTCTTTCAGAAAGTGTCTATAGAAGCACCCTTTCTTTCAGAAAGTGTCTATAGAAGCACCCTTTCTTTCAGAAAGTGTCTATAGAAGCACCCTTTCTTTCAGAAAATATCTATAGAAGCACCCTTTCTTTCAGAAAGTGTCTATAGAAGCAGCCTTTCTTTCAGAAAGTGTCTATAGAAGCACCCTTTCTTTCAGAAAGTGTCTATAGGAGCACCCTTTCTTTCAGAAAGTGTCTATAGAAGCACCCTTTCTTTCAGAAGTGGTCTACAGAAGCACCCTGTTTTCAGACAACTGCAAAGGCAACTGAAAAAGAGTCTCTCCTTGAAGACAAATTTGTCCGAGGGAAAGTTTTTTAAACACATTATTCTCCATATTTCAACGAACTGTATTGAATCCTTTACCATAAAAAATTAGCACTTCAGTGAAACCACCTCTAACATTGTCTAGGTGCTATTCTGCTGTCATTGTCTTGTCGCATCATAATGCAATTGTCGTGTCTATGTTTGCGTTACATTGCTTTCAACACACATTCGCAGACTCATTCACATCCCTCCAAGTTGTCCTTTTTTGGTCTGCGCACTCAGAGACAATGGCACGTAATTTTTGCCTACGTGTCTATGTGACAGGTTCAGTGTTGCCGTTTTGGGCATTTCGGCACAAATTTGGGCCGAATAAAAAATAATTTTTAATTTTGGGCCGATGGGCGGCCCATATCCATTTTGGGCCGTTTTCATGCTAATAATATTAAATAATATTTTATAAAATATCAAATATTAATCTTTGGGCTATTATTACATGCTCACTTTTACTATTGGATTGATTTGAAAACGTAAAATAAAACAATTTGGTGGCATTAAACGTTTTTTTTTTTCTATTTTTGGCATATATGTTACCTATAATTAACAACCTTAAGAATGAATTTCAAGCAGATAGTTCAGGTTTATCCTATTTATATCCGAGTGTAAACTCAAATTGTCTTTTTTATAAAAAAATAAAAAAGAGCATATATTGACATTGACTACAAAAATAAATCGTACCAGCTCGAAACTTCATAAATATTTGTAGGCACAAAAGCAGACAATTACATTTATGCACTCTTACTTAACAGAAAATAAAAAAGTTTGAAATAAAATTTGCTGTTTTGGAGTTTTATATTAAATTACTAGATCAAAATAATAAGAGAATAGACTATAAAAGTGACCCAAATACATCCCTTTATTACAACTCTTCTTTTGTTATAGTTTGGATTTTGCGTACAGATTTATAGCGTTTCGGCTAACTTAAAGTTGAAAGTAATGATTAAAATCGATGGAGGACCTTCTTTGTATTAAGGTTTGGTGTGAAAATTACACTTTTAATGCATCCACATTTTTTTTGCGTTTTCAAATCCATCCAATAGTAAAAGAAAGATGTAATAATGGTCCTTAAACTACTAAATACAATAACTCCATATAAGGTAACCTCAAACGAAGTTTTGCCTATTACACGCAGAGAAAAAATATTTTTTTAACTGGTGGTGGGCAAAATTTTATTTTCGCTGGCACCAAATAATTTTTTGGAGCAAATATTATTTTTAAGGCGATAATGTATATTGCCAATTTTGATTCTGTTCACCATATAAAACAACAACAATTCACAAAATCTTCATATATGGTAATATTTTCATAATTATCTGATGGTCGATCCAACCACAATCTGCTTAACTTTCTCATTTTGACATATAAAGTGTCAAAAACTAGGAACAGCTGTTCACTGCCAAAAGCAAATACATATTCTCTCATTAATTGTTCTGTCGCTGAGTAAAAAGGTTGTAAATTTTGTTTAATTTTCATTAAAAAGAATGGTATAAAATTAGTAAAAACAGACTCCAAATGAAATAGTTCGAGTATTTTTTGACGGTATTAATGACAACAATTTATTTGTGAATGAAGATATGAAAATGCGTAGAAAGAAAAATCAAAAAGTGACAAAAATATATCAGTGCCTGAGTTGTGTTTCATTTTCTTTCACTTCTTAAATAAAAAGAATCTCCGAATGTTTCGTGCAAATTTTGTGCATTATTTCATTTTGTAATTAATAATTAATAAAAATCGTATGCAAGTGATCAAAATAACTAGAAGATGAATGTATGAATAACATAAACATCTGTTGTTGTTTCGTAATGTTCTCCAACATAAACATGTCTTCGGTATAGGTATGGAACAAACGGAGAGACCACAGAGAGAACTGCATAGTGTTTTTTAATAAGTGTATTCTATATTATACTTATTTATTCTATTATATCCAAAGTGTTCTTAAATACATAAAATTTTATTTAAAATATATAGAAAAGTCTTTTAATGTGCAATTAATCACAAAGGTACAGTATAATTCCAAGAAAAATACTACTTATTACAGGCAACCACAACATGTTTCGACGGCTACCACATCATTTTAAAATATTACAAAAATTTTATTATTAAAATATGATAGTGGTTACCATATATCTATAATATATATTTTTATTTCAAAATATGGTGGCATGAATCATATTTTTTCTCTGCGTGTATGAACCATGTATTACATTTTCCCAGACTTGTAGAATGTGACCCCGATTTAATAGTAACAGATTGAAACACATCTTATAATACCTTTGGAATTTTTGTTGTTGAAAAATAGTGCATATTCTTGAAGTAAATGGCTATCTGTGAAACCATCTTTTTGTAAAAGCGTTTTGCGGTGCCAACGATAGCTCGAAAACGGATGGGCCGATCATAGTATATTTTTGTAAGCGTTTTAGGAACCTAATAAAACAGAATTAAAAAAAAATATTTTTAAAACAAAATTTGAGCTGTCAAAGTCAAAATTTCGATTTTAACGAAAAAATTGACTGTTTTTGTCAAAAAATTGGGCAAAATATTTTTTTTAATCTGTCTCGCTTTAAGGCAAGCGTTTTATGTACGAGGGCAGTTCAGAAACTTCTTAGCCTAGCACAAAAAGCGCGGTATAAACAGAAAAAAGTTAAGTGTTTTGGAAACATCCATCTCTGTTATGAACACATGTTAAATTTTGTTTCGATCTGGCAACTCCTTCATATAGAAACAGGTGTTCAAAAAAGACGCATCCGCAGTTTTTTTACAATGGAAAAATTAGAAACGCTTGCTGTCATTAAATATTTACATAAAAAAGGTTTATCGGGACAAGAAATTCATAATGATATGGTGAATGTGTTAGGTGAAAGTGCTCTTTCATATGCAACAGTAAAAAATTGGGTTGCTGAATTTAAACGTGGTCGTACAAGCATTGAAGATGAACCACGTAGTGGACGTCCAAAAACAGCAACAACAACAGAAATTGTAGCCAAAGTGCATGATATGGTATTAAATAATCGACGAAATTGCTAATATCATGGGCATCTCAAATGATCGAGTCCATTTAATTTTGCATGAAGAACTACAGATGAAAAAGCTTTCTGCAAGATGTGTGCCGCATTTGTTAACAGTCGATCAAAAACGCATAAGAATGAACATTTCTCAAGCTTGTTTGGATCGTTTTAAGCGAAATAAAATGGATTTTAAGCGTCGTTTCATAACTGTTGATGAGACATGGATCCACCACTATACTCCAGAGACAAAATAACAATCCAAACAATGGACTGAACCTGGAGGAAGTGCCCCAAAGAAGGCAAAAACAATTCAATCGGCTAGTAAGGTTATGGCAACGGTTTTTTGGGACTTCAAAGGTATTTTATTGATTGACTATCGGCAAAAGGGTAAAACAATAAATTCAGAGTACTATTGCAACCTTTCGGATCAATTAAATGTACAAAATCGAGAAAAACGTCCTGGCTTACAACACAAAAAAAATTTTGTTTCATCAAGACAACGCACCAGCGCACAAGAGTGTTTTAACAATGGCTAAAATCAACGAATTAAAGTACGAGTTGATTGACCACCCACCTTATTCTCCTGATTTAGCTCCCAGTGACTTTTACTTGTTCCATAATCTAAAAAAATTCCTTGCTGGCAAGCGTTTTACCTCAAACGTAGATGCAATTACAGTTGTAAACCACTATTTTGAAGACCTTGAGGAAAACTATTTTAATCAAGGGATAGAATTGCTAGAAAAGCGTTGGACTAAGTGTATTGTAGAGTTGGGCAATATAGTTCCTGGAGCGGATCGATCATTCTAGTTCCTTTTGCTAAAAGGAACTAGTTCCTTAATATAGTTCCATAGTTCCAAATAGTTCCGGCAGCGATATAGTTCAATGAATCTTTCTCTTTCATCGTTCTTTCTAATTCCTTCGTTCCAAATAGTTCCGAGATCGATATAGTTCAATGCATCTTTCTCGTTCCTCGTTCTTTTTATTTCCTTCATTCCAAATAGTTCCGTGAATGAAGTAGTTTAACGAATCTTTCTCTTTCTTTTTGTTTTCATCTTTTGGTGGATTAATTGGCATACAAATAAATAAATTGCAGCAATGTAACGAGGATGTTATTTACGTTTATTTAACAATGTGGCCGCATCTGAATGATGAAGGAACCGAACGTGAAAGATCGAAAAAGAAAATTAATTATATAAATGAAAGGAATTATATGCACGACTGGAGCTGGAACTACATGAATTAAAGGAACTATATAAATGAAAGAGCCGGATATAGTTCCAGTAGTTCCTTGTTCCTTGGAACTAGTTCGCTCCGGAACTACACAACTCTAGTGTATTGAAGTTTCAGGAGAATATCATGGTAGAACAAGAAAAGGTAGCAGCAATACCCAGCTGACTGAACTGGGTTGTAGTGTTAGTGTCAAATTCCATTCGACATTTTATGTATTTATTTCTATGTTCGATGTATATTAGGGATATATATTTTTGAAGAACAAATTTATTCATCAGAAAAAAAAACTATTTCCCATAAAGACGGCTTCATATCATTGACATGTAACCTCCTCCAGGTCCGAACGACATGCCGCACACTAAAACACCGCTTATAGAGGCGGTACAATATTTGTTAATATGTGTGGTATTTTGTTAAACTTGAAAAGAATAAAGCCCTAATAAACATGTGCTTTTTTGTTTTCAAAAGCAAATGATTGAAACATCTTCTCTTTTTTCAATGAATTACCAGCGACCCGAAACATTTTTGCAAGTATTCTACTTTCTGCGAGAAATTATGCATTTAGTGGAATGATATGGAAACATTCAAATTGAAAATCTAACGAGTTTTCATTCATGTTTTCCAAAATATTCAATCAAATTTGAAAAATTATTAGTTTTTAAATTCCAATAATTTATAGACATTTCCTTGTTTTGTTTACATTTACGTTGACACTAAGGTTTACAAACAAAAACAAATTCCTTTGTGGTTGTTGTTCGAGTTGTATTTGTTGTAGTATTAACTTTACCTTGTATTTGTTCTACCATGGGAGAATATATTGAAAAAGAAAAGTATTTTTGAAAAGCTAACTATTCTCTTTCATTGATAGGCTAAGAAGTTTCCGAGCCGCCCTCGTATTTAATAAGCTCACATAAATAATAAAATAAGGTCGTATGAAGATCGGTCAATTCGTTTTAAAGCTATCGTTGGCACCGACTTCAAAAACGCCGTTTCGAGAAACACGCACTGAAAGTTTATATGCTACATTCAAATCACAGTAAATTGTTGCCTTCCAATCATTATATCTCAGACAATTTTTTGCGACATAATTCCTTTACGTAAAAATAGACAATATTTTTTCGATTTTTCTAAAGTAATAAAAGGTATCTATGAGAAATATATATTTTTGTTTCAATTTTTAATGTTGGGCCGTTTTAGGTCGTTTTGGGCCGTTTTTAGGAAAATTTTGGGCCGAAAAAAATTTTTCGAACGGCAACACTGGACAGGTTGGCAAATATTTGACCAATAGAAAAACAATGTTGCATGTATTTCCAATGCGTATACGAATATCCTTTAATGTAAGGCAGCCATAAAAATCCTTTTTTTTTCTAGCAATGAATGCCTCTTAAATTTTAAAATTAAAATTTAATTCGAAATACAAAATTCCTTTTCATTGCTCTCATTTTGTTGCTTCTAATCCTTTCTACATCCTTTATGATCTATAAATGAAAAATCCCAACCAAATGAAGATGGAACACAAAAATAAGGACAAACTTTATCCTGGAGCTCTATACAACAATTTCACTCACATGTGAAAATAAAAATATTTTTCAACAAATTAAAATAAAAACCAACAACACTGACTGGGGTGAGAGAGAAACAAAAGCCACACACACCACCATATCCCTATTTAACTACAAAAACACACAACAAGGATGTTCACATGCCTTATGTGCTCATTACCGTGTCTTTGGTGACAGTTCATGCTCCTGTTAAATACAGGAAAAAAATTTAAAGGAATTTAGGTTTTTGTCTTTAGATGTGTTCTTGGTGCTACTGATGATGATGATGCTGTTATGTTCTACATAGAAATTGATAGTAACATTTTATTTTTTCTTCTTATTTTTTTAATGATGTCACTCACCATCCATTTGAAATGAATGAAAAATGCGTAATGTGTCACCCTAGGGAGAAAAATAAATTCATAGGTGGTGATATTAAATTCTTTAAATAAATTACCATGTGTACAAATTTGAGAATTTTTTGAGACACATAAACAATCCAATCCTCCTTTTCGGCCTAATATTTTTTTCTTCCTCCTCCTCAATATTTGAAATTTATTATTGATTGTGGGCCGAAATCCCGGCGGCACTGCAATACCGGGCCAACCCGCGACAGAAGTGGAGCAAGCCCCTAAAACTTCCGTCAATTTCCAAAAATCAGTTTAACATTTGTTGTCCTCCGATGGAGGATCTATCAGATGTTAAGCTGATAAGAACAGATACTACACTTTGATCTTAGCCATAAGGCCGAGAAGCGATAACTACACTGCGATCATCGACAATGTTATGAGTGAGGATTAAATTGAGGCGATTGAGAATTACAAAATAAGAAACAAATTAAAAAGAGGCTTTTAGAACAACAAACATAAAAATTCCATACAAATACGTAGAGTAAACCAAGTGGTGATCGTTTATGAGAACAGCAACTGCATTTTCTACCTGGTTTCGAAAACTGGCAATGTTCTAAGCGAAAACAACAACTGCCACATCAACCCTACGTTTGTTTTGTTGCAAGCAAGTCAAGCCTGATGATTTAGCGCACCAACATTTCTTTTTCGGCTTTAGTTTAACTAAAAGTAAATAGACATCTGTTTATATCAGCCTATGTGACAAATTCCGATCGGAATGGTTTCAATTCCATAATTGCATTTCGATCGTTGTTGTTTTAGCTTCTTTAGATTTCGATCGATTTGATGAAGTCTGAAATTCGACAAATACAATTCCACTTACAACATCAAAAGTGATTTCTTTCCATTTTTTTCGTTTTTATTTTCTGAAGAAGCTAAATACGGAATTAATGCCACTTTCGATCGAAATTCGTTCTTGTGACATGGATGTATGTACATATGTATTTCTTTCTGGGTATAATTGTCAACTTTGTCATTCCGTCTGTAACACATCGAAATATTCCTCAGAGACCCTATAAAGTATATCAAGAAAAAAGTGTAAAATCTTCTATTCCATTTCAAGAAAAATCCAAATATTTTTATGGTTCTCTATCAGTGGAGAACAAAAAATGCAATCAAAACGAAAACATGTGGGAATATATGAGTCATGGTGCTACAAAGTATGTGATACAATAATACCGAGGTGCCGTGACATAACTCTCGACGGACATAACTCCCAAATTTTTTGGGAGCTATAATATAAATATTCAAATACTTTCTGAAAAACGAAATGCCCCGCACGTGAAAATATTTTTTGCAATAATCGTGGATTTGTTAAAAATATTTTTTTTTTTCAATAATCGTGGATTTCAACAATTGTGGATATTTTAAAAAATATTTTTTCAATAATCGTGAATTTATTAATTTATTAAAAAATACGTATCAATAATCAAGGATCTTTTAAAAAATATTTTTTCAATAATCTTAAATTTTATAAAAAATCTTCTTCTTATGTTACACGGTGCTCTTGAAGTAAATTTAAATGGAAGGTGCTTACACCTGGGAAGTTTTTGCAGATTTTGAAACTACAATGTTCGTAGATGAGAAAAATCAAAAAACGAAAAAAATCGCCGAAGCGCTTTTTAAATAAATCGCGATTCAACTTGACATTTTTAGGGGTTGTTTAGGTTTTTGCGATGTTGCTTGGAAATCGCAAGTCCTATAAAAATGGGACTAAAGAAAATGTTGTAGCTATCAAAATTCTCTACATGATTTGCCTTTATGGTATTCTCGTCGGTTTTACCGTTTTGGAGATATAGATTGGGACAATTAAAATTCAATTCAATTCTGTATCGTCCCCTTATAAAACAATGTAATGAAGGGTGCGCCTTAACTAACTTTTAATGAAAAACGCTTACACAGGGACATTTTTCTGAATTCTGAAACAGCAATGTTCATAGATGAGAAAAATCCAAAAACAAGAAAAAATCGCTATAGGGATTTTGAAATAAATCGCGGTCAAAATTCACATTTTTAGGTGTTATTTAGGTTTTCACGATTTTGCTTAAAAACCGCAAGTCCAATCGAAATGGAGCTAAAGAAAATATTGTAGCTGTGAATATTCTCTAGAATATTGACGTTTATGATTTGTTCCCAGACTGTACCATTTTTGAGGTAACGAAGCTTACTTTACTTACTCACTTAGCTGGCCTTTTACAGAACATTTGTTCCATAAGCCGAACTAAGAAAAAATCTCCAATCCTCTCTGTTTGCTGCTGTATTTTCCCAATCTGGGATATGTAGCTTTGTGATGTCTCGTTTCACTTGTTCGCTCCAACGAAGCTTTGGCCTTCCAGATCTGCGAGAACCTCCATGCCGCCCGTATTTATACGCCTTTTTAGCGGGTTCATCATCACTCATTCTTATAACATGGCCTAGCCATCGCAATCGTTTTATCTCGATTCGTTCAACTATATTGATGTCATTGTATAGTTGATACAGCTCGATGTTCATACGACGCCGATATTCGCCGTCAACACAGATTGGCCCGTAGATCTTTCGAAGAATTTTTCTCTCAAACACACAAAGCACTGCCTTATCTGCTTGAGCAAGTACCCATGCTTCGGAACCATACATTAGCACGGGTAGTATCAGTGTTTTTTACAGTGTTATTTTTGTTTGACGAGAGGTGGCTTTATTCCTAAACTGCTTACTCAGCCCAAAGTAGCATATGTTAGCCAACACTATTCTTCTTCGTATTTCACAACTGATGTTATTTGTTGTGTTTATGGCGGTGCCGAGGTAGACGAAGTCCTTTACTACCTCAAAATTATAGGTACCAACATTCACAGATGGTGCGGTGTTTATGGACATATTACGCGTCGATACCATCAACTTGGTTTTTACGCCGTTTACTGCCAGACCAACTTTAGCAGATTCTCTTTCGACTTTTGCAAAGGTGTCAGTTACTTCCTTTACCGATCGACCCATGATGTCAATGTCGTCGGCATAAGCCAGTAACATGTGGCTGTTCGTGTATATCGTTCCATTTCTTTTGACCTTCGCGTCTCGTATGACCTTTTCCAGCAGGATGTTGAATAGATCACACGACAGGCCGTCTCCTTGTCTGAAACCTCTTTTGGTAGTAAACTCTTCGGAGAGGTTCTTTCCAATTTTAACTGAGGATCTCGTCTCAGTTAATGTCATTCTACAAAGTCGAATGAGCTTTGCAGGAATACCAAAATCAGACATGGCTTGGAGTACCTTTGAACGTATAGGGCTGTCGAATGCTGCTTTATAATCGACGAAAAGATGGAAGGTGTCGATCTGCATTTCTTGGGTCTTTTCCAGGATTTGTCTCAAGGTAAATATCTGGTCAATGGTGGATTTGCCAGGTCTAAAGCCGCACTGATAGGGTCCAATAATTTCATTGACCATAGGCTTTAGTCTCTCACACAATATGCCAGATACTATCTTATATGCAATAGGGAGCAGACTTATGCCCATATAATTGGAGCACACAGTCTTATCACCCTTCTTGTGGACTGGACATAGGATGCTCACGTTCCAATCGTCGGGTACGCGTTCTTCCTGCCAGATGGTGCTAACTAGCTGATACATACACCTTATCAGCGTGTCGCCTCCGGTTTTGAACAGCTCGGCTGGTAGGCCATCTGCTCCTGCCGCCTTATTATTCTTCAGCCGGTTTATTGCTGTCCTTACCTCATCTTGGCTGGGCGGTATACATTCAATACCATCATCTGGGATTGGATCTGTGGTATCTTCGCCGTCTTCACTGCTATCGGATACCAACAGTTTGGAAAAATGTTCTTTCCATATCCTGAGCACACTATCTGTATCAGTTACCAAATTACCTTGTTGATCTCTACAGGAGGATATTCCTGTACCAAAGCCATCAGTTTGATGCTTCACTCTTTGGTAGAATTTTCGGACTTCGTTCTGTCTCCTGTACATCTCCATTTGTTCACACTCCCTCTTTTCCATTTCTCTCTTTTTCCTGCGGAAAAGACGTTTCTCCTCTCTCCTTTTCTCCCGATACCTCTCTCGTGCGCTACGCGTTGCTACTGATTGTAAAGTAGCCCTATATGCCGCATTTTTTTCTTCGGTAGCAGCACGGCACTCCTGGTCATACCACGGATTCTTTGGTGGAGGTCTCTTGTATCCAAGTACTGATTTTGCGGCTGTTTGCATGGAGTGGGCAATATTTTGCCATTGTGCTGATATGTTATCGGGACGAGAAGCGCTATCATTAAGCAATTGGGTCAGTTAAGTGGAATATGCTGTGGCTATCTGTTGTGTTTGCAGCTTGGCGATGTCCAACTTTCGTGTTGTGTCTGTCTGTGCTTTATTTGCAACGTTTAGACGGGTACGTACCTTTGCTGCAACGAGGTAATGGTCCGAATCTATGTTTGCTCCTCGGAACGATCGTACATCCAACACGCTCGATGAATGTCTTCCATCTATCACAACGTGATCAATTTGATTTATTGTTCTTTGGTCTGGAGACAGCCAAGTGCCCTTATGAATATCGAGATGCTTAAATCTGGTACTGCTAACTACCATGTTTTTTGCCGCTGCGAAGTCTATCAGCCTCATTCCATTGTCTGATGTTTCACTATGTAGACTGAATTTCCCAACTGTTTGTCCAAAGATATTCTCCTTTCCAATTTTGGCATTAAAATCGCCTAGAACAATTTTAATGTCATGGGCAGTACAACGGTCATATGTTTCTTCTAAGCTCTCGTAGAATATATCTTTGGTCTGTTCGTCCTTGTCTTCGGTTGGGGCATGAGCGCAGATAAAGCTGATGTTGAAGAATTTTGCTTTAAATCGAATTGTAGCAAGTCTTTCATTCACTGTGGTGAAGCTGGAGACCAGATGTTTTAACCTCCGACCAACTACAAAACCGCAACCAAACTCATGCTTTGTGTCATGGCAGCTATAATACAGTGCGTCACCTTTAGGTGTTGTTGTGACATCTTTCCCAGTCCATCGTATTTCCTGTATGGCAGTAATATCGGCTTTGTACTTTCCAAGTACGTCTGCCAATGCGAAGACTGCACCTTCTCTATAAAGAGTGCGAACATTCCAGGTGCAGATTCGCAGATCATGGTCCTTAAAACGTTTGCGGGGTTCGTCAACTTTAGAGGGGTTTGTTTTTCTTTTCTTTCGTTTTTTCATAGTAGGCTGTTTTTTTTTCTAGTGGAGGGTTACTAACCCGACGCCCAAACCCAAGTTTTTAACGTTCTTATGGGTGAACGCGCGGCACATGTTAGCTCACTACCTTTAACGGGTGTTAAAGGCAGTTCCCCAGGTGACACCACGGGGAGGTCAGTGTCCACTTGAGATGAAAGAGGGACCAAGATAAATCCTGGGCTTTGCCATGTTAAAACCGGTCAGGACCGTTCCTTGGTATCTTCCATCCCCTACGTCACCCATCGAACGAAGCTTAGTTTACATTTTTAGGTTTTTTTGTTAGGGTTTCGCGATTTTGCTTAAGTACGGCAAGTCTTATCGATATGGGACTTGAGCAAATCTTAAAGCTGTGAAAATTCTTAATTCTTAAGTAACTTATCCTAGGTTGTACCATTTTTTAGATATATAAGTTTAAGTTGGGAATTTGCAGTCATGACATTGTTTTATAAGGGGGCTATACAGAATTGAATTGAATTTTAATTTAATTTGCGACAATTTTAATGTGCGACAATTGTCGCAAGCAATTTTTCCAATTTTTTGTTTCGTTTTTATTTTCTGAAGAAGCTAAATACGGAATTAATGCCACTTTCGATCGAAATTCGTTCTTGTGACATGGATGTATGTACATATTTCTTTCTGGGTATAATTGTTTACTTTGTCATTCCGTCTGTAACACATCGAAATATTCCTCAGAGACCCTATAAAGTATATCAAGAAAAAAGTGTAAAATCTTCTATTCCATTTCAAGAAAAATCAAAATATTTTTATGATTCTAACGAAAGCGCCGCAGGCGATAATGTTTTTGTAATAAAATATTTTCACAACTTACGAAGATAAAAAATTGTTGTAAAAAATATATAAACAGTTTCTGAAAAACGAAAAGCGCCGCAGGCGAAAATATCTTTGAAAAAAAATCGCAGTTGAAAATATTTTTGAAAAAATATCGTGCGATTTTCAAATACTTCTTGCGCTGCAGGCGAAAATATTTTTTACAAAAAATCACGCGATTTTCTTAACAAATATTTTTACAATTTAAACCTTCTCCCAAAAGCTACTCACATAATTTCGGGCATAATTTCATTTTTAAATAATTTTATGAAATCAGGAGGATTTTGATTGCCACTTAGGCCTTCTCAAATGTATAACATTCTGCACATATGTATTTGCACTTTTCGTTTTTATACCCTCATAATTTATGCTAACGAGGGTATATACACTTTCATACGGGCAAAATGTGCTTCATCGAAATAATGGTTTTAGACCCCAAGTATGTTTGGACGAAATGTGTTTCAGACAATTTGGAGTTGATTTAGCCATGTCCATCCGTCTGTCTGTCTGGCTGGTGAGCACGATAACTCTCGAACAGATCAACCGATTCGCTCCAAAAGTTGGCTTTTGTAATATTTTGTCTAAACTTAGTTTAAGTTCGAAGGTGGGTTATATCGGTCGACTTCTTCCAATACCTCCCCCACAAAAGTTCCAAAATGTTCGGAAATTTTGTGGGCATGATAACTCTTGAAGGGAGTAACCGATTTGGTCCATACTTTGCACATCGTGAAATTTCTACCAGACTTAGATGATGTTCCAATATGAACTCAATCGGTCCTTAAGGTATGCCGATGACACCACTCTTATAGCAGATAATATGTCAGGACTTCAAGAACTCGTCAACAGGCTGACCACTTGCAGCGAAAAATACGGTCTTAAAATTAATATCAACAAAACGAAATACATGGTCATCAGTAAACGCCATACATATACTAATGCGGCCCCATTAAAAATTAATGAAATAAATGTGGAAAGAGTCCAAAGCTTTAAATATCTGGGAGTTATAATCAACAACGAATGGGACATTTCTAAAGAAATAGCCTGCAGGATTGAAATGGCTAGAGACACATTCTTTAAATATAAAAAAGTCTTTACAAGCCATAATGTAAACTTAAAAACTAAAATAAGCTATATTAAAACATATGTATGGTCTGTCCTATTATATGGCGTGGAAACATGGACCTTAAAATCCGTAGATATGAAAAAACTCGAAGCCTTTGAGATGTGGACATATCGACGCATCCTAAAAATATCGTGGACACACTTCATATCAAATAATGAAGTTCTCAGAAGATTACACAGAGAAAAAGAGCTGTTGAATAACATAAAGAGACGAAAAACATCATACTTGGGACACGTTATGAGAAATCAAAAATACAAACTGCTGCAAAGTATTATCCTTGTAAACTTTGAAGGAAGGCCGACAAGAGGGAGGAAACAACTTCTGTGGATCAACAACATCCAAGAATGGACCGGCATACGTGACGTCATAAACCTGCTAAGCGAAGCTAGAAACAGAGAGACTTTTGCCGATATTATAAACAATATTTAATAATTCAAACAATTGTAATAGTATACTTATATTTGCATTTTGGTCGCCAACATTCGAAAATCGAATAGGCAAATAAAGAAGAAGGTCCTTCCGTAACCTCCCAAACAAAATTTCGGAAAAGTTCAGTTTAGCACCTGCTCTCGAATCTCTTTGATTTTTGTTGTAGCAGCTTGCATTCACTGCCCCCCATACGATAGTATAAATTTCATCAGGAGCAAGTACATACTTCCTGAGAAAATAGCGTGAAAGGTACAAAAAACCCCTAAGACACCGTGTGTAGTGGTTGGAGCGCAAGATAACTTTCGAACGGATCTGTCGATTCGGTCCAAAATTTGACCTTCGTAATATTTTATCAATACATAGTTTAAATTCGAAGATGGGCTATATCGGTCCATTCCGTCAGATACCTCCCCCACAAAAGTTCAAAAATGTTCGGAAAAATTTTGCTCACGATAACTCTTGAAGGGAGTGACCGATGTAATCTATACTTTGCACATCCTAATATATGTATCTACCAGATATAGACCATGTTCGAATATGGACTATATTTGTCTACTCCTTCCTGCTCTCGAATCACTTTAATTTTTGTTGAAGCGATTTGCATTCGCTACCTTCATTACGACTGTAAAAGTTTTTTCAGGGGCAAGTCCATATTTCTAGGGAAAACAGCCCCTTGGGAAAACTCTCGAACTGTTCAACCGATTTGGTCCAACATTTGGTCTTCGTCATATTATATCCAAACTTAGTTTCATGGGGCAATACTGGTCCACAACTTCCGGTACTTCTCCCCAATATTTAAAAAATGTTACTAAACTGCTAGGACGATATCACTTGAATGGGGCCACCAATTTGGTCCAAACTTTGGATCTCCTAATATTTTATCAAAATTTAGTTTAACTTCTAAAATGGTCCATATCGGTCCTCCCTAAGGGTACCTGCCCTACAAAAGTTCAACATTTGTGTCTTAGTGCAGTTAATTCCTAATCCACATTTTTGTCGGCAAGTTCAAATGTCCAAAAAGGGCCACAAAATTCTGAAGAGTCCTTAAATACATTCGATCTGTTCGGAGGTGAAAGTTTCGATTCACATTGGCTGGGGGTATATATCTGTCGGCAAAGCTGACTGACACTTTTTTTACTTGTTTTCAACAACCGTTGATTGTTTTTTATTATTTTTCAATAATCGTGGATTTGTTAAAAAATACCTTTTCAATAATCGTAGATTTTTTACAGAACATTTTTCCAATATCGTGGATTTTTTAAAAAAATATTATAGAAAAATGGTGGATTTTTTTAAAAATATTTTTTCCATAATGGTGGATTTTTTAAAATTATTTTTTTTTATTTTTTCAATAATCGTGGATATTTTTAAAGATATTTTTTTAATAATCGTGGATTTTTAAAGTATCCCAGCAAAATAAATTGGAAGTAGTGCAATGTGGACTAGTTCTTTCACGACAGGCTTTGATGCAATTCAAACGAAATCGTGAAAAAGGCACTCCATTCCTCACATTTTAAGCGCATTTGGATACAATCCAAAGAATCACATCCATTTGTCACATTTTAACAATGTCCGCATGCAGGTCAACGGAGTCGTGAAAAAGGCACTCCAATTCCTCACAATGAAAAAGGCACTCCGTTCGCTACATTTTATTAGCAGGGGCCTAATTACGACATTCGATTCGATCGAGAATTTGCTCGTGAATGAAAAAATCGAGCTATGAACACCTTTGTGCTCTCCAAACAAAATTATTAACGAAAAAATTTAAATATTTGTTGAAATCGTTGAATAATACTTTCGGAATGAAGATGTGCTAGAAAACTGTACGAAATTATTTATTTTTGTAAAACTTTTTGACTTTGTTGTAACAAAATGCTAATTCATATACCATAGTAAATGTACTGTTGGTGGCGTGAATAG
This sequence comes from Musca autumnalis, assembly GCF_047663935.1. NCBI lineage: Eukaryota > Metazoa > Arthropoda > Insecta > Diptera > Muscidae > Musca > Musca autumnalis. Next base: position 213,812,288 of record NW_027411977.1, on the reverse strand, counting down.
GTTTTCATTGTTTGATTTTTTCATTCTCGAGCAAATACTCGATCGAATCAAATGTCGTAATTTGTACATCTCCACAGGCAGCGGCATAAAATTTCCAAAAAAAAAAAAAAAACATTTCCAAAATTTTGTTATAAAATAAAATTATTGCGAACATTTTTGCGGTAACTCACGATAAGAAAATTTCCCAATGGAGTGCAGGCCGAAATCTTAGCTGGTGGTAGGTAGGAAGACAATATTAAACCCATTTGGCAGATGAAGCAGAAACAAAGGAAACACGCATGTTTGCGATACATCTTGTCTTTAAAGTCCATTTTAGTTATACCTTACTTAAAAAATTAAAGCATAAAGTTAGCATTACCAGGGTTTTGTTATTACATCTTCCATTTAATATAAATGTTAAATTTTGTAAAAATATGGCAATATCAAGCAAAAAAGTCTGTCTACATAAAATTTACTCAAATCTGATTGGTTGATTTGAATCTGCTGACAATTTTTTCTTGCTTTTGGTGCAGCATACTCTAGGGCGCAGTTTAAATTTTAAAAGGAACACAAAGTTCCTTTTAATTTATCTGACACTTATTATTAATGGAAACATGTAAGAACAAAAAACTGGTTTTCTGTCCGATACCGGCCAAAATTTAACTACCGAAAGGATGTAATAATGGGCCTTAATGTATGTCATAAAGTTCTTAATATTTTTGTTTTACACAAATAATAAATGCATTTTATTTGCTCTGAGATATATTGCAATGGCTTGTACACTTTCCGCAGAATGCCTTGGACTGCATCCTATTCTACCCCAAAGGGTTAGTTAATATGCAATTCTTTTGCATTGTATTTTAACTAAATGTTAAAATGCTGTGCCAAAGGGTCAGTTAAAATGCAGTGCCAAAGGGTTAGTTAAAATGGAGTGCCTCTTTCCGGGGTCACGCTCTTGTAAAAAGAATGAGTGAAAATGCATAATTTGATGCACTTCCAAATCACTTGTACATATGATTTAACTGCCTCTTTGAAGGCAAACTTCTTGCTGGGGATATTGTGTAAGATAACTATAAAACTTTTTCAAACATTTCTTCCAAACTTAGTTTAACGTAATTTAATATTTCGAGTCTTTTATGAAAAAGTTTGGCTACTAAAAATGTTTCGTATCTGTCAATGATTTGGTATAGCCCCACATTACGGTACGTGCAGATTTTAAAGCAAACACATGATTCAAAATCATGATACATATTTTATCTACGGCATAATTAAGGTGTTTGGTTTGGCTGTTTTTTTTTCAGTGGCTGAGGGTATTTCTCCGTCAGCACAGCTGACTGATACTTTTTTATTTGAGTTCAAATACAAAATATCCCGACTACTGGTACATGCCGGACTTAGGAGCAGTTGTCCTACCTAGTTGATTCCTTTTTATTTTCTATCAAACAAATATTTTTTACAACAGCAGGTAGCAATTCGAACGAATTTGAAACGTCTTAAAGAAACAGACCATAACTACTATACCCACGTTTCCTTTTGAAATAAAGTCTATTTCAAAAATTATGCCACGCGACTTCCTCTAAAAGAGTTAAAGTAGCCCCCGCCAAATAGAATAATAGTCCTACATTAATTTACCACAGCACGTGACAAATTTTTTTTCTTAAAATTACGTATTTTTAAATGTATTCAATTATGGCCCTAACCCATAAAGAGTTTAGGCCTGACAAAAAATTATTTTAGACTCATTAGAGTGCTCCTCTCCACGGAAATCTTTAGTAAAAGGCGAAAGATTTATTCGACAACTGAAGAGAAGCCAGAGTAAAGATTCACGACACACACTGAACTCTATTAGTCAATGGGAATCTAGAGTAAATGAGAATTCTTGTTAAAAATCGTCATGCATTTTATAACAAAATGTACACTGAAATAAAATAACACCATATTAGTTAGAGGGGTAGATGGGTCAGACAACACTTTTGTATCAAAGAATAACGCACAAAACGATAAACGATGAATAGGTAATGGAATGCCAACAAATGCGTTTGGTTGTTGGAACTCGCTCACTAAGTAGCAGGGTTGGAATGTTTAAATTGCTGTATTACTGTTATGTGGTTGTTTGGGCATACAAATAAAGCAGACGGTGAGTGAGTCAGATGCCTATTGTTTAGCACACATTCGTATAGTTATTAAGCTAGTTTGGTTGTGTGTTGCTGATAAGAGTTGAATCACATGGCTGGGATGTTTGAATTTATATTATATTTATTTTTTTTTATTTATTTAGTTATTTGTTTATTTATAAAGATGGTTTAAAAATTAAAAAAGAGATTGTACAACAGAAAGACGTGCGAACGATTGAAAATAACGATTGTGGCAAAATGTAAAGGTAGACTACTAGGGAGACTCAAAGAAATTTTTGAATCCCTACCACCAAAATTTTTTCCATTTGATCGAAAACCATTACACTGTGTGTCATTTTTTGAGTCATGGTTTATTAACAATATTCTGGCACCGCAGCGTGATGGAAGACCAAAAATAAGAAAATACGTGTCCCGGCGATTTTTTCTATCACTTCAACTTTCGCGGTTATGGGCCCTCAAAGACCTGAGGCATTGATGTCAAAAGGGATCACTGAGAATTTGGGCTTACTCGTGGAAGCAAAGTTGTTGTTCTCATCTTAAAGAATAATAATTGTGAACACTTAAAATCATCAAGGTCAAATTTCCCTTTATAATTTTTTTGGATTTTACGTTACAGATATCAAACCAATCAGAATTGAAGCAACCATCCATAAAAATGTACCTTAGATCGCAACAAACAACTTTCTAGAACATACGAACTCTGTAGAAACGGTTCTTAAATGTCAAAATAGCAATACAATTGCGACTTTTATCCTCTTTTTTCGGTTTCTGCTCCATAGATACTAAACCGTTGAAGATTGGAAGATATGAGCCCTACAAAATGATCCCTTTTGACATCAATGCCTCAGGACTTTGAGGGCCCATAACCGAGAAAGTTGAAGTCATAGGAAAAAACGCCGGGACATGCATCTTCTTATTTTTGGTCTTCTATCACGCCGCGGTGTCAGAATATGGTTCGAGCAAATAAGGATATTGTAGCTATCCGATCCGATTTTCACAATTTTTTTAGGATTCGATTTTTAGCCACAACAATGAACTGGTAAAGTTTTTTTATGGTTTAGCAATGGGAATACTGGCTTACCACTGCCAGTACACGAAATATTAGGTCTGTCTGGTTACCCTAAAATTTGTAACAATTTGTACCAATTGTTTCTGGAAGCAAAAGAGAGCAATTCGAGAGAGACATTTTGACAGTTCTTTCATTGAGAGTTTGCCAATTCTTGCTGGACAAATTTCTTCTAGCAAACATTTGCAAGTCTTCTTCTTCTTGAAAACAATCAATCATCTGTTGTTAATTTTTCGTTGATTTATGTTTGTGAAAATAAAAAACAATTTTAAACAATTTATTGACCGCCAATAGACATAATAACAAATTCTTTTAAAATAATATGCCTGTCCGTTTACTCTATAATTTGTAATAATTATTACAAATGTTTCGAAGTTTGACAGTTGTATAAAGGAAAAGTTGCTGAAAAAAGTGTTTCAGCAACATTTAGTAAGTACGAGGACAAACCTAATGTCTGAACTTTTGATTTTTAAAATTTGTTTAATTGTTGTTTAACCCAGATATGCCCAGCGTCCTATATATAGGACACTCAAAATTCTTGGTAATTTGATATGTTATGTTTATCAAAGTACCGTTTATTTTGGTGATATACTCAGTACACATCTGTAGCTCTTGGGATATTATGTGATTCAATTATTTTGAGCTACTATTTTTGAGTTTTGAGGTCTAGTTCATCGAAGTTGCCACCTATCGCTTAGTTTTTACAATGATTTGCGTTACGACCGATTAATTATTGGGTAGTTTTATAACGAAAGCATACACGATGTGGAGCCTACTACGAAAAAACGTTAACTAGATGCCGAAAAGGTGTCTTTGGACTATATGTCAAATGTTTTGTGTCCCATAACTCCCAGTTATAAGATAAAACCCTGTGTCCAAAAGTGGCCTCAAAAACCACTTTTTTCAAAAAATTTTTAAAAAACTTACAAACATACTGTTATTATTTCACATTTACTTCTAAAATAATATAAAAATACTTTTAAAATGATTACGATCAAGCAATGGGCATATCTGGGTTAAGATAAATTTGGAAAAAATATTTATTGTTCCATAAAAATATATTTAATATACAAATGGAGCAGTACTTTTTTTGAATTAAGACTTATATCCCTATAATTTACATAATTTATACCCTTGCGATCCTAAATATTCAATAAACAAGTAAGAACGGAAGGCGTGGTCCTATACTGATAATTCTCTTCTGGAATATTTTATAACCCTAGAACTATGGGGGTATATCGAAACGCTGACCTATATTGACGAATTTCGGTTGGGAAGGTTTTTACCTCCAACGTAGACTAATTACCAAATTTCAGCCATTTCAGTGGAATATTGAGGCCGCAACCTTCAAAATAATGAAAAGTGGAAGTACCGTTCTACAGCGGCTATATGACCAACGCCGACAGATTTAGAGGGGAAAGTCGAATTCAAATTTCAGCCATTTCGATGGATAATTGTAGCCCCAAACTTTCAAAATACCGAAAATCGGGAGGTACCGTTCTATGGGTGCTAAATTATACCCCCAACGATGTTCATAGATGAGAGAAATCAAAAAAAAAAAAAGAAATATCGCCGGAGCGCTTTTTAAATAAGTTCACATTTTTAGGTTTTGACGATTTCGCTTGGAAACCGCAAGCCCTATCAAAATGGAATTAAAGAAAATGTATTTGCAGTGAAAATTCTCTACAATATTGTTCTTTATGCTCTCTTCGTAGGTTTTACCATTTTTGAGATATGGAAGTTCAAATTGGGACAATTCACTGACTGTATCGCCTCCTTATAAAACTTGCGGTTTCCCAGCAAAATCATGAAAACCTAAAAACCCTAACCCTAAAAATGTGTAATTTGACCGCGATTTATTTAAAAAGCGCTCCGGCGATTTTTTTTTTTTTTGTTTTTCGATTTTTTCATCTATGAACATTGCAGTTTCAGAATCCGCAAAATCTTCCCAGGTGTAAGCACATTCCATTTAAAGTTGGCTCGAGAGCACCGTGACGGTTGAGGGTAGAATTAGTCATGACATAGCCATAATGCCATATCAATCAGCTGATCGAACCAAAACTATAGCCATGGTAGAACAAGTATAAGGTAAAGTAAATAGTACAACAAATACAACTCAGCAACAACCACGTAGAAATTTGTTTGTAACGCTAGTGTCAAAAGTATATGTAAACAAAATAAGGATATGTCTATAAATTATTTGAATTTAAAAAACGAATAATTATTCGCATTTGATTGAATATTTTGGAAAACATGAATGAAAATTCGTTACATTTTCAATTTGGATGTTTCCACATCATTCCACTAAATGCATAATTTTTCGCAGAAAATAGAATTCTTACAAAAATGTTTGGGGTCGCTGAAAATTCGTTGAAAAAGCTGGTTCAATCTTTTGTTTTTGAAATCAAAGAAGCACATGTTTATTAGGGCTTTATTTTTTTTTCAAACTAAAAAAAAATACCTCACATATTAACAAACATTGTACCGCTTCTAAAAGCGTTGTTTTATTGTGCGGCTCGTCCTTCGGACTTGGAGGAGGTTACATATCATTGATATGAAGAAGTCTTTCTGGAAAATAGTTTTTTTTTTCGGAATGATATATTTTTTCCTCAAAAAATATATAACCCTAATGTACATCGAAATAGAAATAAATATATAAAATGTCGTATGGAATTTGACACTAACGTTACAACCCAGTTCAGTCAGATGTGTATTGCTGTTACCTTTTATTGTTCTACCATGGTATGTAGCTATGACTTTATGTTATGTCACTACTTATCGATCAGCGTTGATTCCTAAATAGCCAGAAATTTTGGTCTTGAGGAGTACGCCAAGGTTTCATATTATTATCCATTTTTTTCTACCTTAGACATGTTGACAGATTTAAAAGTTTCAAATATCTGGGAGTTACAATAGCTGATCAGAGGGCAGGTGCTCAAACGAAATAAGATGCAGGTCTGCACTTTTCCGCAATTTTGTGTGGAAGGTACTCGAACTCGAACGACAGATAAATATTGAACCATATCGCTTCGAGACAGACAGCCATATCCGTGGCTAAATCGACTCCAAATAGTCTGAAACGGATTTTAAAACCATTATTTCGATGAGGCACATTTCAAAATGTATATACCCTTGTTAGCCTAAAGGCTGAGGGCATAAAGAATGGAAAAATTAGATGGATTACCTACAACTACGACACCTATATTGTTTGACCACCTATTTTAATACCCTCCACCATACTATGGAGGGTATATTAACTCCAAATAGTCTGAAACGGATTTTAAAACCATTATTTCGATGAGGCACATTTCAAAATGTATATACCCTTGTTAGCCTAAAGGCTGAGGGCATAAAAAATGGAAAAATTAGATGGATTACCTAAAACTACGACACCTATATTGTTTGACCACCTATTTTGATACCCTCCACCATACTATGGAGGGTATATTAAGTTTGTTTTTTTCGTTTGTAACGCATTGAAATAATAATTTGCGACCCTATCCAGGTCCGTCTGTTGAAATCACTGTAGCATCCACAATAATTGAGCTAGAAACCGAGTTTTTTTCATAGGCAGGACAAGTTCGATGATGGGCTATATGAGGCCCACCTTTTTGGTATAGCCTTCATATAACTGAACCTAACTATTTTCGGTATTTTGAGGATTTTAGCTACATTTGTTGACCGAACTACCTGCAATTTGACATTTAACGGTACCTCCCGATATTTAATATTTTGAAGATTTTAGCTGTAATTTGACATTTGAGGTTCCCAGTAGTCACAAAACTTCTCCACCAAAATTGTTAACAAAGCTTCATGTTTTTGGCATAGCCCCGATATTCCGCATATTGAGGATTTTAGCTACCTTTTTCGATGGAAGTAACTGCAACTAGATGTTTGCGAGGCTCTCAATGGTAGCAAAACTACTCCCCAACATTTTTTCAATATAGATCCATGTTTCGGTATAGCCCCCATATAACAGTATCTTCCGATTTTCGATATTTTGAGGATTTTAGCTACAGTTTTTTCCGAACTAGCTGAAATTTGACATTTGAGGTTCTCAGTGGTCACGAAATTTGTTAATTAAAAATCTTCAACATAGGTCTATGACTTGGTATAGACCCCCATTAAACGATACCTTCCGATTTTCGATATTTTGAGGATTTTAGCTACAGTTTTTTCCGAACTAGCTGAAATTTGACATTTGAGGTTCTCAGTGGTCACGAAATTTGTTAATTATAAATCTTCAACATAGGTCCATGTTTTGGTATAGCCCCACATAACGTAACCTCCCGATTTTCAGCATTTTAAGGATTTTAGCTACAATATTTAGCAGAACTAGCTGTAATTTGACATTTGAGGTTATCAATGGTCACGAAACTTCCCCATTTAAGTTGTCGTCAACATAGGTCTATGTTTTGGTATAGCCCCCATATAACGGTACCTCCCGATTTTCGATATTTTGAGAATTTTAGCTACAGTTTTTAACCGAACTAGCTGAAATTTTACATTTGAGGTTCTGAGTGGTCACGAAACTTCTTCATTAAAAATCGGCAACATAGGTCCACGTTTCGGTGTAGCCCCCTTATAACAGCACCTCCCGTTTTTTGGTATTTTGAGGGTCTAAACTATATTGTTCAACGGATAATTCGATAATTTATGCATTTGGGATATCCATGGTCGAAAAATTTTTGCACCTAAAATTGTGGACATGAAAGAAAACGAATTATTCCATTTTAGTTATGAATATTTTATGGTGGAGGGAGAGGTTCGGCCCGGTCGGACTTGACGATCTTTTACTTGCTTCTTTTGGAATACGCCTAAAAGAAGCCCCAATATTCGCATAAGAATAAAACTTTGATTATTTCCCCACAAAAGTGTTTTCCCATTCCGATTCCTGAATAGTACACCGTGCGACAACAAAAATGGCAAGTAAAACTGAGTAGATTATGAAAGTAGAGCTAAAAATATAATACACGTGCATCGGCGTTTCTAAAGTTCAAATCGGAAAGTAACCAAAGAAGGCGGGGCAAGTTCCGCCCATTTCTAGTTTTTCGAAATATTCTAGTTAAGATATTTTGGAATCCTTGCATTTTAGGTAAAGAGTGTCTTTGGCAACTTTAAAAAGGAGGATGTGGGCAATATTTTTCTTAAAAATCTTAAACCTCATGCGGTTCATAAAAGGGGTCTTTTTGGTCCTATTTTCGAAAATCTTTCAAAAACTCCTTTAAAATGTGAATAAATCAAATCAAAATATTCTACAAAATTGTTAGCCATAAAATTTTACTATAGGTCTCAGAATACACCAAATCTGTAAATATTATCTAATCTCCAGGAATCTCTAAAAATGAGAAACACGTTTTAAGGTTAAAGTCGGACTTTTTTTGAGATTGTTCAAAATTGTCCCACAAAACATAGACAAAAATATTTCTCTTAAAATTTCACTATGGGTCACCAAAGAAATGAAAAGTCTATTTACATTATATATGAAAAAATCAGTTTCAATTTTGCTGAAAAGAACATGAAAATATTTCCCAGTTTTTTTGATGAAAATGTTTTCCTTCTTTTTTGAATTGATACATGAAAGTAATATAAAACTTGGTTCTAGGTGAAAAGTGTCAAAAGAAGAAAAATTCTTCACAAAATGTCATTATGAGTTTCAGAATAAACCATATATCTAGGTATACTATTTTGTTAAGAAAATTAGTTTAAAATTTATATATTTTAGAATGAAATTATTTGTTTTAATTGTGGACTGTTTATTTTACATAATTCCATACTGGATGAAAATCTAGCAAAATCCTTCAAAAGAAGAAATGTTCCAAATCAAATTTCACTATGAGTCTCTGAATAAAAGAAATCTGTAACCATAACATATAACATTCTTAGCAGCCCATGTTTTTGATATAGGGTTAAGGGCCATATTTTACAAATTCTATCCAGATTGTCGTTTTGATTGGACACTATAAATATCTTATTGATGGTTTTTCGTTATGAATTTATGCGGAAGATGTTGTGAGCTCCATTTAAACAGCTTTTGAAATTTTGTGGTGAATAAATATTTGAAAATATAGAAAACCCAGATCGGAAGTTGTAAAATTGCGTATTTTTAGTACTTTTAACTTAAATTACGTAGTTAGGATAAGCCATTGGTTGCTTATGTTGTATGTGAAAATGCATGGTAGGTCTAAGGCTATGGTCCGGTGAAAACATAGGTGTCCTATGGGCTCTCACATACACGATTTGGCGTGGTCCAACATAATACAATTATGGGAGTAACTCCTGCTTTGGTGACATTTAAGGAATTAAAACTAGAAATTTACATAAAAGTGAAGGATTTTATGAGATTTTTATCCAGCCTGGAATTATATAAAATTAACCAGTCCAAAATTAAAACAAATAATTTCATTCTAAAATATATGAATTTGTAATCTAATTTTCTTAAGAAACTAGTATACCTAGATATATGGTTTATTCTGAAACTCATAGTGGAATTTTGTGTAGAATTTTTCTTCTTTTGACACTTTTCACCTAGAACCAAGTTTCATATTACTTTCATGCATCAACTCGAAAAAAGACGGAAAATTTCATTATCAAAAAACTTGGAAAATATTTTCATGTTTTTCCGGCATAATTGATACTGATATTTTCATGATATGTAATGTAAATAGACATTTCATTTATTTGGTGACCTATAGTGAAATTTGGCGAGAAATATTTTTGTCTTTGACGTCATCTCTCTAAAATTATGTTTTGTGGGACAATTTTGAACAATCTCAGATAAAGTCCGATTTTAACCCTAAAACGTGTTTTTCATGTTTAGAGATTCCTGGCGATTAGACAAGAGTTACAGATTCGGTGTATTCTGAGACCTACAGTAAAATTTTATGGCGAACAATTTTGTAGAATATTTGGATTTGATATGACCACATTTTAAAGGAGTTTTTGAAAGATTTTCGAAAAAAGGACCAAAAAGACCCCTTTTATGAACAGCATGAGGGATAATATTTTTAACAAAAATGTGGCCCATATCCTCCTCTGTAAAGTTGCCAAAGACACTATATACCTAAAATGCAAGGATTTCAAGATATCTTAACTCGAATAGTTTGAAAAAACTAAAACTAGGGCGGAACTTGCCCCGCCTACTTTGGTTACTTTTCGATGTAAACTGTAAAAACGCCGATACACGTGTATCAAAATTTTAGCTCTACTTTCATAACATACTCAGTTTTTCATCATTTTGAAAAAAATTGAATTTTGTTATCGTACTTACAAGTCAATTTATTTTGTCACCGTAGAATTTGCTTCGGTGAAACTGTCAAAATGATCATCGAACAACCCTTCAAATGCATTTAAGGGACAATTTTTAACTTTTGTTAAATTCGGGTACCCCTTAGCTGTTGACTGATAGTAAAAATTATGCAAAGTTAAGGCAAAATCGGGTACTCAATTCTATGTTATTGTTCACCTTAGTCATTTTAATTGGTGCAGACAGGAGTTTTTGGACTATTATCTCATGAAAAAAATTATACAGTCGTAATAGGATTCTTTTGGTTACTTCCCGACATAAACTTAAACAACTTCAATAAACATGTGGTACAATGGATGGTAGTATGGCCGACCATTAACCAAAGATATCAAAAAGCATGGCAATCAAAATTTTAGAGGAAAATAAAAAGATCAGGGGGTTGATTGGGAAGTTCGGTATAAGGGACAACATTTTTATACCCTCCAACATAGTATGGAGGGTATATTAAGTTTGTCATTCTGTTTGTAACACATCGAACTAATCATTTGCGACTCTATAAAGTATATATATTCTTGATCAGGATAAAATTCTAAGACGATCTAGCCATGTCCGTCTGTCCGTCTGTTGTAATCACTCTAGCGTCCGCAATAATTGAGATAGAGTGCTGAAATTTTGCACCCGAGGGTATTTTTTCCATAGGCAGGTCAAGTTCGAAGATGGGCTATATCGGTCAACTTTTTGGTATAGCCCCCATATAACGGTACCTCCGTATTTGAGGTATTTTGACGTTCTTCGCCACATTTGCAGACCGAATTAGCTATAATTTGGCACTTAGGGTTCCTAGTGATCAACAAACTTATATCCCAAAGGATATGGGCATAGGTCCATGTTTTGGTATAGTCCCCATATAACGGTACCTCCCGATTTTCGGTATTTTAAGAATTTTAGCCACAATTTTTAACCGAACTGTCTGCAATTTGACATTTGAGGTTCTCAGTGGTCATAAAACATCTCCACGAAACATCGTCAACATAGGTCCATGTTTTGGTATAGCCCCCATATAACAGTACTTCCCGATTTTCGGTATTTTGAGAATTTTAGCTAAAATTTTTAACCGAACTAGCTGTAATTTGCCATTTGAGGTTCTCAGTGGTCATGAAATATCTCCACCAAGCATCGTCAACATAGGTCCATGTTTTGGTATAGCTCCCATATATCGGTACCTCCCGATTTTCGGTATTTTGAGAATTTTTGCCACAATTTGTAACCGAAATATCTGCAATTTGACATTTGAAGTTCTCAGTAGTCATGAAACATCTCCACCAAACATCGTCGACATAGGTCCATGTTTTGGTATAGCCCCCATATAACGGTATCTCCCGATTTTCGGTATTTTGAGACTTTTAGCTGCAATTTTTAACCGAACTAGCTGTAATGATCGGTATTTTGAGAATTTTAGCTACAATTTTGTCTATTCAAAAATAATTGTCAATATAGGTCCATGTTTTGGTATATCCCCCCATAAAACTGTACCTCCCGATTTTCGGGAATTTTCAGTGGTCACGAAATTTCTTCACTAAAATTCGTCAACATGGGTCCATTTTTGAGGGTCTACATTGTTTTGATGAAACTACCCTCAATTTGACTCTTGAAGTTCCCTGCAGCTATAAAACTTTTCCGCCAAAAAATTTAATGATAGGTTGACTCTTTGATATAACCCCGTAGGTGGTACCTTTCACCTAGCTGAACACATTTTTTTAGATTAGATCAGATAACACTGTGCAACAAAATGGAGGTGAAAGCCTGGGGCACGGAAAATTCCTCTTGGGGAAGAAAGGCCTTGGTGAGTATATTATGAACCCCGAAGGACAGATCCGCCGTGAGTCGAACTTCCGCCTTATGGCATGATGAAATTTTTGTTAGAGACCCTGTGGGCCATCAGGAATTAGCGTTATATCTTTGTTTACTGTTGCTTAAGTGCTCTACAAAAACAACAAACAAAGATATAATGCTAATTCATGATGGCTTACAGGGTCTCTTGCAAAAACTTCATCACGCCATAACGCGGAAGTTCGAATCACGGCGCATCTGTCCTTCGGGGTTTTTAATATACACACACCAAGGGCTTTCATCTCCAAAAGGAATTATCTCTGTCCCAACATTTGTGTTCACAGTGTAATTTAAGCAATAGCGGGAGGCAGTAGGAGTCTAACCATTATCGAAAAGATGTTCCACCTAAAATTGTAAAAGGACCCTAATTATTCCATTTTAATTAAGACTATTTTATGGTGGAGGGTATAAAAAGTTCGGCCCGGCCGAACTTAACGACTTTTTACTTGTTGTTTCTAAATTTGTACGCGAATTTGAAACGATGGACAAGAAATGTAAATGCAATGAAAGAGAAGACAAAATTTGCTATGATTTGAATGTATACTAGTCGTTAAACCGTTTACTTTTCATTCATATTTTGCAGTTTTTCTGAAAATGTTTGGGTTTTTAATAAATTTTAAAATTTTGTATTTTTCCTGTCATAATTAATTTATTTCGATTAATTCTCTCAATTGTTAGAGATGGGACATATTTTATCGTCGTTCTGAGAGTAATTAAAGCTGGGTACACATTGTCAGTTTTGAATGACAGCTTTGTTGTTGCTTGCTAGTGTGGCCGTTCATTTTGGTTATTCATCATGCAACCACAAAATATTTTGTGGTTGCTGAACGGTTGGACAGTTATCGATAATTGCAAATAATCGTCATTCAAAACTTACAATGTGTACTGTACTTTAAATTGAACAATGTACACAAATCGTTGTTCTTTCTCAATATTTTGTATGGGAAATAAGTAATTACATCGTAATTTGGGGTCGAACAACGAATAGAGAGCGAAACACCGTCAGTCTGAACAAGGCATAAGGGACAATTTTGAACTTTTGTGAAATTCGGGTACCCCTTAAGCTGGGTACACATTGTGAGTTTTTATTTTGTCGATATTTCGCAGTTATCGATAACTGTCAAACCGTCCAGCAACCACAAAATATTTTGTGGTTGCATGATGAATGACAAAAATGAACGGCCACACTAGCAAGCAACAACAAAGCTGTCATTCAAAACTGACAATGTGTACCCAGCTTTAGGTGTTGTCCGATAGTAAAAATTGTGCAAACTTAAGGAAAAATCGGGTACTAAATTCTATGTTATTGTGCTCCTTAGTCATTTTAATTGGTGCAGACTGGAGTTTTTGGACTATTATCTCATGAAAAAAATTATACAGTCGTAATAGGATTCTTTTGGTTACTTCCCGACATAAACTTAAACAACTTCGATAAACATGTGGTACAATGGATGGTAGTATGGCCGACCATTAACCAAAGATATCAAAAAGCATGGCAATCAAAATTTTAGAGGAAAATAAAAAGATCAGGGGGTTGATTGGGAAGTTCGGTATAAGGGACAACATTTTTGTATTGTTAAATCGGAACCAATTTATGTCTCTATGTTGGAACTTTTGTAGGGTTTAGTTAAAAAAAATTTTAGAGGCAATATTTGATATTTTGTCATAAGAGACTAGTCCTAAAAAGAGTCTTCACTAAATAAAAAAATTTAATTTTCTAATTTAGAGATAATTAAATTTTTAATGGTAAAATATTAAATTAAATAATTATTTAAAAAAAAAACATATTTTTTATAAATTTTATATTAACACAAATACCACAAGTTATCACACCGACACCTCTTGCATTTCTAAATAATTTTTTTACAATTTCTAGGTAAAAAAAAGACCGGTTGTTGTTATTGTAGCATGTTTATTTGTTTGTACTTAATGACTCACTAAGAGTGAGTGACCACTAAATCCAACAATAATATTCATTCTTATGTAGCACCGAATGTGTGTGGCTGGCTACCTTAGGCATGAGGCCAATGAATATTCACTACGCTGTTATAGCTAAAGCAGAAAACTAAAGCATTCCCAGCAATGTTGTTGTTGTTGCTTGTGTTCCGATCAACCATACTTGTTGTTAGTAGGCAAAAAGTAGGTAGGTAGCCAAGCAGACAGCCAACGAATGTGGAATACCCATGCATGGGAATTGTTATTGTATTTATTTTTAGTTTCCCCGTTCTTTCTAAAGTGCTGATAATAAAATGTATTTCTACATGAATATGGTGACGCTTTGTATGATTTTAGATTTTCAGTGTTTTTAGTGGTTGTGTATTTTTCAGTTTTTTTCCTTATACTTCTCATTCGCTTGAAATTCACATGAACGTATAACATTCACATTGACCGGTGTTTAGTTATCGCTTCTCGGCCTTATGGCTAAGATCAAAGTGTAGTATCTGTTCTTATCAGCTTAACATCTGATAGATCCTCCATCGGAGGACAACAAATGTTAAACTGATTTTTGGAAATTGGCGGAAGTTTAGGGGCTTGCTCCACTTCTGCCGCGGGTTGGCCCGGTATTGCAGTACCGCCGGGATTTCGGCCCACATTTTATTAATAAATTTCAAAATATTTTCTTTAGATTTAAGTAAAGGAAAGATTTTTTTCTTTCCCTTGTGAACGTGATTTGAGGGAAGATGTCAGTCATATTGTTTTCGTGTTTTTAAATTGCAGAACATTGCTGCTGATTATTCTTTATTTAGAAATTTGGACAGAAAATAGTAGATTGATATTTTTCTGTTCTTTTAAACAGTTTTGAGATAAGTAGATTAAGATTGACTACGTAAACTTGACAAAATTCAAGAAAAAAGTAAAATAATAGAAGGTTAGGGGTTTTTAGGCAAAGCGAGAATCTAAGGTGCCACAGAAAGACTTTAAGATGATCAAACTTATCGGATCAAGATATGGGCGTCAATACTGTATGTTACACAGTGTTCATATACCGTGCATAACCACCGACTGGCTCTAATCATACTCTCAATTGATTAGACTGAAGAAATCTTTCCTCAAAGAAAGAAGAAATACCCTCAGCATAGAACCAGCGATGCCAACTGTTCCGAGGTAAAAATCGCTACAGCCACATACGCACCATAGGTCTGTAGCGATTTTTACCTGAAAACAGTTGACATTCCTGCTTAAATAGTGGTTTTTGTACGTCAAAAATCACCACAAGTAGCGGAAAAACCACTAACATGGCACCCCTGCATAGAACTGTACAACAATAAACAAGTAAAAAGTCGTTAAGTTCGCCCGGGCCGAACTTTTTATACCCTCCACCATAAAATAGACTTAATTAAAATGGAATAATTAGGGTCCTTTTACAATTTTAAGTGGAACAACTTTTCGACAATGGTTAGACTCCTACTGCCTCCCACTATTGCTTAAATTACACTGTGAACACAAATGTTGGGAGAGAGATAATTCCTTTTGGAGATGAAAGTCCTTGGTGTTTGTATATTAAAAACCCCGAAGGACAGATGCGCCGTGATTTGAACTTCTGCGTTATGGCGTGATGAAGTTTTTGCATGAGACCCTGTAAGCCATCATGAAGTAGCATTATATCTTTGTTTGTTGTTTTTGTAGAGCACTTAAGCAACAGTGAACAAAGATATAACGCTAATTCCTGATGGCCCACAAGGTCTCTAACAAAAATTTCATCACGCCATAACGCGGAAGTTCGACTCACGGCGGATCTGTCCTTCGGTGTTCATAATATACTCATTAAGGCCTTTCTTCCCCAAGAGGAATTTTCCGTGCCCCAGACATTCACCTCCATTTTGTTGCACAGTGTTATCTGATCTAATCAAAAACAAGTAAAAAAGCATTATGTTCGGCCGGGCCGAACTTTTCATACCCTCCACCATAAAATATTCTGAACTAAAATGGAATAATTACTTTTCATTCCTGTCCCCAACTTTAAGTGGGTACGTTAAAATGTCAGATAATGTTTATGTACATTTATGCTTCATTCGGGAGGCCCTTTTTTATGGTGCCTATATCTAACTATGTATGTTGACAATTTTTGGTGGGCTAGAAATTGGGGGGTACTGTTATATAGGGGTTATAATAAAACATGGGCCTATGTTGACAGTTTTTGATGGGAGCCTTTAATGTCAAATAACTCCAAATTCGGTTAAAAAATTTAGCTAGAATCTTCAAAATATTGAAAATCGGTACATAACGTGGGAACTTCAAATGTCATTAAAATGTAGATAAAAACGTCAAAATACCGCAAATCGGAGGGTACCGTTATATGGGGGCTATACCAAAACGTGGACCTATGTCCACAACTTTTGTTATATAAGCTTATTGACACTTAAGAACCTTAGATGTCAAATTATAGCTATATCGGTCTGAAAATGTAGCTAAAAACATCAAAACACCGTAAATCGGGGGGCACCGTTATATGGGGGCTATACCAAAACGGGGACCTATGTCCACAACTTTTGTTATATAAGTTTATTGATACTTAAGAACCATAAATGTCAAATTATAGCTAAATCGGTCTGAAAATGTAGCTAAAAACGTCAAAATACCGTAAATCGGGGGTACCGTTATATGGGGGCTATACCAAAACGTAGACCATAGGTCCACAAGTTTTATTATATATGTTTATTGACACTTAAGAACACTAAATGTCAAATTATAGCCAAATCGGTCTGAAAATGAAGCTAAAAACGTCAAAATACCGTAAATCGGGGGGTACCGTTATATGGGGGCTATACCAAAACGTGGACCTATGTCCACAAGTTTTGTTATATATGTTTATTGACACTTAAGAACCCTAAATGTCAAATTATAGCTAAATCGGTCTGAAAATATAGCTAAAAACGTCGAAATACCGTAAATCGGAGGGTACCGTTATATGGGGGCTATACCAAAACGTAGACCTATGTCCACAAGTTTTGTTATATATGTTTACTGACACTTAGGAGCCCTAAATGGCAAATTACACTGTGCAACATTTTCGAGCCAATCGCGTGCAAACAATTTCTGTCCAGAATTTTATGAAAGTAGAGGACCAATAGGCAAAAACCATATTTGGGTTTTGTTTTCTTAGATCGAGTTCGGTTTTTATGGCCTCATCTAAACATGCTTAAATATCGAATTTTTAAAAGAAATCGGGGCTGTATCTCTGAAACCAATGCGAATCTTGTTTTGATATCTGCAGCAAACTTGTAGATAAGAGCAAGAAAAAAATATTTGGAGGAATAGTGAACTCGAAAAACTGCATTTATTGTCTCAAATTTTATAATATATCTAAAAATTCTATAATTTGTTTATATTTCGCAGCGTATCTCTCAAACTGTTAAATTTTTCTTAATGTTACCTTTAAGGAAAATATTCTATGAAATGTAATACTCAACTCTTCAGAACATTAAATTGTTGTAAAATTCCTCTATCGCCTTGTTTATAGCAAATTTTTCAACAACAATTTGGTAAATATTTCAATAATTCATGGAAATCCCCAACATGAGAAAAAAACAGCCTGTGTGAACATTGTTTGAAATAAGTTTTGTAAAAGGTATGTTATGAAAGACCCCTCAAACTACTTGAAATAACCATTTTAGACTTTCAGAATGTTCTGAAGAATTGGTGGCCACTTTATTTGGAAAATTTTTAGAATGATTAATTGGTTAAACTCCCAACAGTTTAGTTGCTACTTACCGGAATTTCAGAAATTATGTAAACTTTTCTATATTTTAACGAGTTTGATGCGATAGATGCAGTTTTTCCTAGTTCATCAGTTTGACACATAAGTTCTACTACTTTAGGGCTACAATATTGCTGAAGACTGCAAAGCAAAATTCTTATTAGTTTTGGAGATAAAGGCCCAAACACTGGAAAAAAGGCTCATTTTAAGTCGGTTTAGATGAGGCCATAAAATCTAAACCCGATCTAAGAACACAAAACCCAATTAAGGTTTTGGTAGTCTCAATATGTACTTTCAGAAAATGCCCATTAGAAGTTGTTTGCATTTCCAGTGTTGCACAGTGTTATAGCTAAATCGGTCTGAAAATGTAGCTAAAAACGTCAAAATATCGTAAATCGGGGGTCCCGCTATCTGGGGGCTATACCAAAACGTAGACCTATGTCCACAAGTTTTGTTATATATGTTTACTGACACTTAGGAGCCCTAAATGGCAAATTATAGCTAAATCGGTCTGAAAATGTAGCTAAAAACGTCAAAATATCGTAAATCGGGGGTCCCGTTATCTGGGGGCTATACCAAAACGTGGACCATAGGTCCACAAGTATTGTTATATATATTTATTGACACTTAAGAACCCTAAATGTCAAATTATAGCTAAATCGGTCTGAAATGTTGCTAAAAACGTCAAAATACCGTAAATCGGAGGGTACCGTTATATGGGGGCTATACCAAAACGTGGACCTATGTCCACAAGTTTTATTATATATGTTTATTGACACTTAAGAACCCTAAATGTCAAATTATAGCTAAATCGGTCTGCAAATATAGCTAAAAACGTCGAAATACCGTAAATCGGAGGGTACCGTTATATGGGGGCTATACCAAAACGTAGACCTATGTCCACAAGTTTTGTTATATATGTTTATTGACACTTAGGAACCCTAAATGTCAAATTACAGCTAAATCGGTCTGAAAATGTTGCTAAAAACGTCAAAAAACCGTAAATCGGGGGGTACCGTTATATGGGGGCTATACCAAAACGTGGACTATGTCCACAAGTTTTGTTATATATGTTTATTGACACTTAAGAACCCTAAATGTCAAATTATAGCTAAATCGGTGTGAAAATGTAGCTAAAAACGTCAAAATACCGTAAATCGGGGGTACCGTTATATGGGGGCTATACCAAAACGTAGACCTATGTCCACAAGTTTTGTTATATATGTTTATTGACACTTAGGAACCCTAAGTGCCAAATTATAGCTATTTCGGTCTGCAAATGTGGCGAAGAACGTCAAAATACCTCAAATCCGGAGGTACCGTTATATGGGGGCTATACCAAAACGTGGACCGATATGACCCATCATCGAACTTGACCTGCCTATCTCCTATCTCCATTTTGTGGATGCTAGAGTGATTACCACAGACGGACGGACGGACATGCACAGATCGACTCAGAATTTTACCCTGATCAAGAATATATATACGCAAATGAGTATTTCAATGCGTTACAAACGGAAAAACAAACTTAATATACCCTCCATACTATGGTGGAGGGTATAAAAACAATGACAGGAGTGAGTGGTGGATCTAGCTGTGTGTGCTAGGAACGGAATCCTAATTTTCAAAAGAGCGCATAGGGGGCGTCATCGTAGTTTTCTATCTTCCGGGAACACAAAGATCCAATTAACTACCAATTCGGTAAAAAATTTTAAATGATGGACATTGTTCTGTTTGGGGCTATATGACTAAGTGGGCCTATACCGACAAATGTTTGGTGGAAAGTTTTTTTTTTGCCACCAACGAAGACTAAATACCAAATTTAAACCATTTCAGTGGGATATTGTAGCTAAAATCTTCCAAATACTGAAACTTTGGGGCTATATTAACGGGGGCTATATTAATATGTGGAGCAGTAGCGAAAATTTTAATTTGTAAACTTAGATAGATACCTCCAACCAAAATACTAAATTTCACCCCTTTCGGTGGGATATTGAGAACACCATCTTCAAAATACATACCGAAAATCGTAAGGTACCGTTTTATGGGGAATATATGAAGGCGTGCACCTTTACCGGCAAATTTTAGGTAGAAAGTTTTATACCGAAAATCGGGATGTACTGTTCTATGGGGGCAATATGAAGACGTGCATTTATACCGAAACATTTCAAGTGGAAAGTTTTATACTTCTAACAAAGACTTAATACTAAATTTCAGCCGTTTCGGTGTTATAATGAAAATACCCACAATCGGGAGGTACCATTCTATGGGGCTATATGAAGGCGTGGGCCTATATCGACAAATTTCCGATGGAAAGATTTATACCCACAACGAAGAAAAATTTGAAATTTCTGTCATTTGGATCGGGTAATGGGGCTAAAACCTTTAAACTACTGAAAATGGGCAGGTACCGTTCTATGTGGCCTCTATTAAAATGTGGACCGATATAGCCCATTTGCAATACCTAATATTCTAGGAGGAATACAAACAAAATCACAAAGCTCTATCTTTAAAATTGCGAGCTGTATCTTGAGTTCAACAGACGGACGGACATGGTTATATCGACTTAGAATTTTATTCTGATCAATAATATACATACTTTATAGGATATCCGGCGAATATTTCGATGTGTTACAAATAGAATGACAGATTTAATTATATCCTGGTGACAAAATATGTTTTGGATGTATGAACTAGCCGACAATAAAATGTATTTGGATTGAAGTTCAAAAGTGTTGCGGAGGAGGTAGTCAATTTTGGAGGTTGGTTTTATTTTTGGAGTCATTTCTGTTCTATCGAGCTATCTATAGAGCTCTCAATTTATTTCAGTTGGTCACCCTATAACTTAGAGATTTTGGACTGCTATGTCAGGAAGCATGGACTTGTCCACAAAAAACACAATATCGCTGTAAAAAGGACCACAGGGAGTAGCATCGGTATAAATTTCCAAGGGATCTTCAGATCCTAAACTGCATTTTAACAAAAATGATCTACTTTTGTGGGAGAGATATCCTAAGCCAAAGACCGAGATGGACAATTTTCGAACTTAAACAAATTTTGGAATCGAATCGGCTGATGCTTCCGAGAGTTATCGTGCATTCCAGTCACTACATATGGTGTCATAGGTGATTTTTACGGCTTTTGGGATATTTTTCAGGAAGTATGGACTTCCCCCCTGAATAAACTAGTACCGTCATAAAAGAAACAGTGAATACAAGATGTTACAACAAAAATCAAAGGGATTCGGGAGCAGTCCGTAAACTGCACGTTTACGAAATTTTGTGTTGGAGGTACCCGAAGGAGTTGGCAAAAATAGTCTATATTCGAACTTCATCATGTGCAAAGTATGGACCAAATGGGTTACTGCATTCGAGAGTTATCGTGCGAAACATTCTAGCGAGCATTTTTGAAAGACATACGGACGGACATTGCTAAATTGACTCCAAATTGTCTAAAACGGATTTCGTCCAAACATACTTGGGGTCTAAACCCATTATTTCGATGAGGCATATTTGCCCGTATGCTAGTGTTTATTGGGGTTATGATATTCACCCTAGAGCAGGGTTTAAACTGCACATAATCGAAGATTTGGAACTTTAGTGATCTTCTTGGAACCTGATGTCGGTTTTGAAAGCAGGTTAAGAATTCCAAATTTCAGCCAAATTTATATAATCAATATCATCAGTTATTTTGGTTGGTGCAAGCAGATGTCCCAAACAAAAATTATGTAGGTTTAACCACTACCACAAGGACTACCTTCGGAGGTCTTCTATTCTATGGAAGACAGCTTCGGAGGTGTTTTATTCTATTTATTCTATTCTACCTATGCGGGGGACTTCTATTCAATAGAAGGCCCCTACTGAGGTCTTCTATTCTATAGAAAACTCCTACGGAGGTCTTCTGTTCTATAGAAGACCCTTACGGAGGTCTTCTATTCTATAGAAGACCCCTACGGAGGTCTTCTATTCTATTCTACAGCAGACCTCTACGCAGGTCTTCTATTCTATTCTATAGAAGACCCCTACGGAGGTCTTCTATTCTAAGGAGGTCTTCTATTCTATTCTATAGAAGACCCCTACGGAGGTCTTCTATTCTATAGAAGGCCCCTACGGAGGTCTTCTATTCTATAGAAGACCCCTACGGAGGTCTTCTATTCTATAGAAGACCCCTACGGAGGTCTTCTATTCTATAGAAGACCCCTACGGAGGTCTTCTATTCTATAGAAGACCCCTACGGAGGTCTTCTATTCTATAGAAGACCCCTACGGAGGTCTTCTATTCTATAGAAGACCCCTACGGAGGTCTTCTATTCTATAGAAGACCCCTACGGAGGTCTTCTATTCTATAGAAGACCCCTACGGAGGTCTTCTATTCTATAGAAGACCCCTACGGAGGTCTTCTATTCTATAGAAGACCCCTACGGAGGTCTTCTATTCTATAGAAGACCCCTACGGAGGTCTTCTATTCTATAGAAGACCCCTACGGAGGTCTTCTATTCTATAGAAGACCCCTACGGAGGTCTTCTATTCTATAGAAGACCCCTACGGAGGTCTTCTATTCTGTAGAAGACCCCTACGGAGGTCTTCTATTCTGTAGAAGACCCCTACGGAGGTCTTCTATTCTGTAGAAGACCCCTACGGAGGTCTTCTATTCTATAGAAGACCCCTACGGAGGTCTTCTATTCTACAGAAGACCCCTACGGAGGTCTTCTATTCTGTAGAAGACCCCTACGGAGGTCTTCTATTCTATAGAAGACCCCTACGGAGGTCTTCTATTCTATAGAAGACCCCTACGGAGGTCTTCTATTCTATAGAAGACCCCTACGGAGGTCTTCTATTCTATAGAAGACCCCTACGGAGGTCTTCTATTCTATAGAAGACCCCTACGGAGGTTTTCTATTCTATAGAAGATCCCTACGGAGGTCTTCAATTGTATAGAAGACCCCTACGGAGGTTTTCTATTCTATAAAGACCCCTACGAAGGTTTTCTATTCTATAGAAGACCCCTACGGAGGTCCTCTATTCTATAGAAGACCCCTACGGAGCTCTTCTATTCTATAGAAGACCCCTACGGAGGTAATCTATTGTATAGAAGACCCCTACGGAGGTCAACTATTCTATAGAGGAGGTCTCCTATTCTATAGAAGATCCCTACGGAGGTCTCCTATTCTATAGAAGACCCCTACGGGGGTCTTCTATTCTATAGAAGACCCCTACAGAGGTCTTCTACTCTATAGAAGACCCCTACGAAGGTCTTCTATTCTATAGAAGACCCCTACGGAGGTCTTCTATTCTATAGAAGACCCCTACGGAGGTCCTCTATTCTACAAAAGACCCCTACGGAGCTTTTCTATTCTATAGAAGACCCCTACGGAGGTCAACTATTCTATAGAGGAGGTCTCCTATTCTATAGAAGATCCCTACGGAGGTCTCCTATTCTATAGAAGAACCCTACGGAGGTCTTCTATTCTATAGAAGACCCCTACAGAGGTCTTCTACTCTATAGAAGACCCCTACGAAGGTCTTCTATTCTATAGAAGACCCCTACGGAGGTCTTCTATTCTATAGAAGACCCCTACGGAGGTCCTCTATTCTATAAAAGACCCCTACGGAGCTTTTCTATTCTATAGAAGACCCCTGCGGAGGTCTTCTATTCTATAGAAGACCCCTACGGAGGTCTTCTATTCTATAGAAGACCCACAGGGGCGTCTTCTGTCCAGTAGAAGAGCCCTAGGGGCGTCTTCTGTCAAAAAGAAGTCCCCTAGTGGCGTCTTCCAATCCTAAAGAGAACCCCACGCGCGTCTTCTATCGTCTATATAGAAGAACACTACTAAGGTCTTCTATCCTATAGAAGACCCCTACTGGCCTCTTCTACCCCTAAGGGCGCCTTCTCTCCCATAGAAGACCCCCTACAGGCCTCTTCTATCCTATGGAAGACCCATGCATCTTCTATCCTACAGAAAAACCCCTACGGGCATCTTCTATCCTATAGAAGACCCCTACGGGCATCTTCTATCCTATAGAAGACCCCTACGGAGGTCAACTATTCTATAGAGGAGGTCTCCTATTCTATAGAAGATCCCTACGGAGGTCTCCTATTCTATAGAAGACCCCTACGGAGGTCTTCTATTCTATAGAAGACCCCTGCGGAGGTCTTCTATTCTATAGAAGACCCCTACAGAGGTCTTCTACTCTATAGAAGACCCCTAAGAAGGTCTTCTATTCTATAGAAGACCCCTACGAAGGTCTTCTATTCTATAGAAGACCCCTACGGAGGTCTTCTATTCTATAAAAGACCCCTACGGAGCTTTTCTATTCTATAGAAGACCCCTGCGGAGGTCTTCTATTCTATAGAAGACCCCTGCGGAGGTCTTCTATTCTATAGAAGACCCCTACGGAGGTCTTCTATTCTATAGAAGACCCACAGGGGCGTCTTCTGTCCAGTAGAAGAGCCCTAGGGGCGTCTTCTGTCAAAAAGAAGTCCCCTAGTGGCGTCTTCCAATCCTAAAGAGAACCCCACGCGCGTCTTCTATCGTCTATATAGAAGAACACTACTAAGGTCTTCTATCCTATAGAAGACCCCTACCGGCCTCTTCTACCCCTAAGGGCGCCTTCTCTCCCATAGAAGACCCCCTACAGGCCTCTTCTATCCTATGGAAGACCCATGCATCTTCTATCCTACAGAAAAACCCCTACGGGCATCTTCTATCCTATAGAAGACCCCTACGGGCATCTTCTATCCTATAGAAGACCCCTACGGGCATCTTCTATCCTATAGAAGAGCCCTACGGGGATCTTCTATTCTATAGAAGACCCATACGTTTCAACTCAATAGAAAGATTTACGGTACTCTTCTATTCTATAAAGATCCCTACGGTCATTTTATCAGCTATAGAAGACCCTACGGTGGTATTCCCTTCTATAGAATATTACCTTCCTGAATATTCGTAAACTTTGTCACCACTTTAACCACGTATAAATATCACCACCGACTCTTTAATTAAAACCTTCACCTATGTTTGGCTGCCAGAAAATTACACATTTACGAAAACATATCCTCAAATAACACACTCTAAAAATAGCAGCCTAAAAGTATGCATTTTCACATAAAGCTGAGGTAAATCCCTATTCTAGATTGGGATAAAAAAAGCAACAACGCATACACAGTGCCTTAGAAACCAAGAAAGCCATGGGGGCTTTAAAAACAACACAAACAAATATTTGTCACCTTATTTTCTTTTGCACACATTGCTGCACAAATGCCTACACATAGGCAATGAAAGAAAAAAAGCTAAAGTCGACTTTTAGGTGCAAAATGTCAATGCATTGCGATTCAAAGTAAGATTTAACAAAATAAAGTAAGATTTTCACACGAGGAAAAGAAGAAGGAACAAAAAAAGCAATGCAGAAGAAGTGAGCAACCACAATGAATGTTGAAGTAGGAAATGCCACACACGCGTGCACTTACACACGTATGTAGACGTTTTGCATTTTTGTTTTCCTTACTCTGTGTGGGCAAAAAGTGTAACATACACTTGGGCGTCTACTTTAAAGTAAATACTACAAATGCGCACTTGTAGTAAAAATGTGTGTGAATATTCACACACACACATAGGAAAAATGTACCTCCGTAATGACCTCACACTGGTCCCCTCTCTTCATTGTCATGGAAATACATGGCAAAATTGCATGTTGCATGGACAGACGTACAAAAACATACCTTAACTGCGTTAAGAGAAAGGGTTGTTCGTTCATTGCACTGGAATGGAATATTGAGGGCTAAAACTGCATTTACACACACCTACACACACACATTTTCTCTCTGTGTTGATGATTATGGCTGCTCATGCTCACACATTATTTGCAAAAATTTTGCGGCCATTTCACATTAAATTGAGCAATAAATCTTTATTTTCCGCATGCAGGTCTTTTTGATCCGACTGCAGGAGCATAATTGCATGCATGTGCATTTCACTCACTCTCTCTCTCTCCCTCTCATTTGGCTGAAACACTCATAAATCATATGTTTGTTGTTGCCAGCGCCTGGAAATATACAGCATTCCCATTGGCCAATTAAATGAGCGGATTTTCTGGAATTTTACATGCTTTTGATTGGTCACTTTACAATTAGGGGAGCTTTTTCTGCGCCTGCCATCTGGCCCATAAATTATGCCAAAGAGAGAGCATTCCTCAACTCTCCGCCACACAAAGCGCATTCCCTAAATTGTTTATGTGCTCCCTAGAAATCCTTAGGGATCCTTATGTGACATTTGACTATCCAACTCATTTTTCGTGTGAGCAAGTCTGTGGACCATCACCGGTGGTAGCTTTAATTGGTGGTGGTGGATTTTCAGTTATGAATGGATTTGTTGCTTGTTTTGGAGATTTTTTATTCTTGGACTTTGGAATGGGGAAGTGGGTGGCGACATATACCTGTTGTGGGAGCCAAAGTTCTGGTGGTGGTGTTGGAAGTCCAAACAAGTGAGAGACTAATTTCTATACATCATGGAATGGCGATATGCAACAGTAAGTTGCCGGCTTTAATGAAGTATTTGTTTTGTGTTTTGCTTTTTTGTTTTGGGGTTGGTGTGGGTTAGGCTGGCGGCATTCCAATGTTTTGTTTGCTGTTCGCTGACATTGATGCACAGAATTTGTTTCATTAGGCCAAACAGTGGCGGCATGCATTTGTAGTTTTTTTAGGATTTAGATTGTTAATGAGATACGTACATATACCTGTACCCACAAACATCCCAGAAGGGACAATGAGGTCAACCCTATTCATATTAGTGCAATGATATGGTCCTTCTTTTTATCGACGAGTCCCAACGGAATGTTGAGTTGGCAACACTATGCTTGAGTAGACGCGTGTTTTTAGCGCAGCTGATCTTTTTGTTTATACTGCTGTTTACGATTTATAATAACTACTTTTGCCGCAATATTTGGTGTGAATACATATACATATATATAATAGTGACTTATTAAAATTTCCGAGATTTTAACTATTTGCGCCTAAAGTGTGATTGCATCTTGTTGCGTAAGCCTTGCTGTGTTACATTGTTGTTGTGTTGCTGTAATTGCATCTCACTTTACTACATTTTTGGCCTTCTGCTGTTATTTATCTGTTGCTTCGATATGCCTGCTACAAAATCAGCGAAATGTAAGATCTGTGATGGATCTATTACCAAGACGCAGCCTAGTGTCCTTTGTAGAGTTTGCGACCGGTGTATCCATACATCGTGTGCTAAAGTTGATGAAAAAAATCTGCAGGCCCTGAGGGCGGAAAATCTTTTGCATTTATTTGTGATGCTTGTGAACCTAACATTAAGAAAACCAGTAAGAATGATGGAGTCATCGATAAAATTAACAGTTTGTCTGCAGTTTTGGATAACTTTATGCGGAATTATGAGACTGAGCAGAATCGCATTAAAACCTCTTTGGATGACTTAACGAGAGAAGTGACAACCTGTGTTTCTGAGATGAAGTCTGACTTGAAACAGTGCACTAATAACATTCAACGTATAGAAACAACAACCACTTCCAAATTTGTCGCTCTTGAGAGGGAGGATAACGTTATTCATAGGAGACTGAATCGTCCTGACATTCTAATTGGTGGTCTACCAGCTGGGCTAGAGAACTTGGAAGCACCTGTGATTGCCTTGGGCTCCTTCTTTAATGTGCCTGTTGCTAGTGTTGATATTCAGCATGTGTGCTATATCAATCAGAATAAGCAAATTCTCGGAAATTCAATAAGGTCTCTACTCGTGATAATTTAATGAGGGAGTACTTCAAAACGCGTAATCTCCGACTCTGTGATATTCTGAGTGACCAGGCTGGAGACTTGACGAACCGAGTGTATCTAAATGATCACTTTTCCCCTGCCGCTGCACACTTGAATTTTATATGCAACAAGCTTCGACGTCTTGCAGTTATCAAGAAATTTAAAATTCTTAATTCTGATGAGCCTAAAGATTGGCTACTTTTTTCTGATGGTACTAATGATACGTATAACTGCAGCCAGTGTGAGGCATTGCTTCGTGACGCTGATGGAAGGAATAATTGATGCCTGATCATTGTTTTTTGTAGCCAGTTATTATGTACACTATTACTTCTTATTTCATTGCCATTGATTATTCACTTTTTTATTTTGTCATGCAGTCTAAATCTTGTTTTTGAGTTTTTTGATCAGCTGCGTTAGAGTTTGGTTGATATATTTTTTTTTTTTATAAATTTTAATATGTTAATTAGCAATTGTAAATTTTTTCGTTTTATTTGGTTCCCCGCTATAACTAAGTTCTTGGCATTTGATGTCTTTTGATACAAATTTAGGTCATGTGGTTAGCAGCAGCGCGTATATTGCCTCAGTTCTTGGATCATGCCATGAGAAATTGAATGTTGGTCATTGGAATTGTCGAAGTTTAAGACCGTCCGCTAGCTCTACAAAATTTGGCGAAATTATGTCTATTTTATCTGGGTCTCACTTGAATGTTGTTGGTGTTTCAGAAACATGGCTTAAGCCCGAAGTTTTTAATAATGCTGTTACTATACCTGGGTATAAGTTTCTGAGGAGTGATCGTGTGGACGTAAGAGGTGGTGGTGTCGGCATATATATTATGCATGATATTCGATATAGGATAGTGCATAAAACATTTGTTTTGGGCAAATGTGAGTCTCTCTTTGTTGAGCTGTTGTTGGGTGATATTAATGTCTTATTTGGTGTGGTTTATCTGCCTCCTCCAGGAGATTTTGCTGCTTTTGAGGATCGTCATGCTGATTTATTCTTGGGTTATTCTCGAATTGTTGTAGTCGGGGATTTTAACTGCAATTTGTTCGACTTACATAAGGCTTTTTCTGTCCGATCTGCTTGCTTCCGGTTAAACCTATCGGTTTTGCATAATTCGTCACCTACTCACCATGATTTATCTCATGGTTCGTCCTCTTTAATTGATTTTATCTTAGTTAGCGATTGTTCCATGATTCACCTCTCAAATCAAATTATATGCCCATCGGTTTCTGATCATTCCCTCGTTTTTGCCTCACTTAACGTCAGTATGAACACAGTTTGTGAATTTGTTGAATATCGTGATTACGCTAATATTGACTGGTATGGAATATTCTCCTATTTATCTGCTTTTGATTTTGACACTTTGTGCGTCGTTAATATTGACGTTAAGTGTTCTTTGTTATCCTCTCTTATTACAGATTTGTTTTCCTTTGTTCCTACAGTTCGTAGGAAAATTCATTCGGACGATAGTTGGATTAATACGAATCCTATTAAGTTGGCTCGTTCCCTTCGTGACCTAGCTTATTGTTCTTACTATCAGAATAAGAGTATAGGTAATTGGAGGACATTCTGTAAATATAGGAACAAAGCGAAGTCAATCATTCGTCGTGAAAGAAGGAAGTATTACTCGAAGAAATTTAACGGGATGGGTTCGACAGCGTTGTGGCGGTTTTTTAGGGTGTCTGGTTTTACGGGTAATGATGGTATGGCATTTGATTTTGATGTTGATGACATGAACTCTTCCTTTGTTTTTCAGGGGTCGCCGAATGTTATCGATTTTGGTGAACATTTTTCTGATTTTACTAGTAATGGGTTTTCCTTTAATTGCGTATGTATAGATGATGTTGTCATTGCCCTTAATAAAATTAAATCTAAGTCTATTGGTATTGATGGGATACCTGTGGATTTCTTGAAAATAGTTTTTCCATATATTTCGGGTCATGTTCTAGATTTTATTAACTCTGTATTGACATCTTCAACTTATCCTTTGGATTGGAAGTGTGCTCGTGTTGTCCCAATACCCAAGACAAGTGTCGTTAGTGGTCCTGATGATCTAAGGCCTATTTCTATACTTCCTGTTCTGTCGAAATTGTGTGAGCACATTTTGAAGGACCAAATACTTTGCTATGTGTCCAGATTTATTTATGATGGTCAGTTTGCCTTCCGCAGACATTATAGTACCACCGGATTGCTTTTGTATTTCACTGATTTAGTTAGGAGCAATGCTAATATTAATAAAAGCACTCTTGTGGTCTCTTTGGATCTTACTAAAGCCTTTAACTCGGTTTCACATCCCTTACTCGTTGCTAAACTCAAGAATGAGTTTGGATTTTCGGGAACAGCTTGTAAGCTCGTTACCTCTTATTTGGTTGGGAGGTCTCAATTTGTTTCGTACAATGGAAGATCTTCGCAAAGTTTACCTCTTGCATGTGGATTACCACAGGGATCTGTTTTAGGTCCTCTGCTTTTTATTCTTTATGTAAATAATCTTGCTGAATCGGTTTGTGATGTGAATTGTACACCGCTTTTATTTGCTGATGATATTTTTCTTATTTTTAGTGGGGATAGGAGCTCTCTATCTAGTTTGGAAAGTACGGTTAATCACTATCTTTCTCTTGTTAAGGAGTGGTCGCTGAACAATGCTCTGACATTGAATCCTGCTAAGACCAAAGCCATTATGTTTGGCAGCCAGACCCACACAATCAACATTTTTCTTGACCAGTGTCCAGTAAGTATTGTGGATTGTCATAAGTTTCTAGGCATATTTGTTGATGATAAACTTTTGTTTGATCATCATATGGACTTCGTCCAGCGAAGGGTGTATGGGACTTTAAGGAGGTTGTATTCAACAAATTTATTCGTACCGCCTTGGGTTAGAAAAAGGTTAGCTCATGCTCTTCTTATGCCACATATTAATTATGGTTTAGAGGTCATTTCTGGGTCACTGGAACGGGTGTTTTTGAGGTTGCAACGTACTGTAAATTCTATTGTGCGCTATGTTTATGGGATTAGACGTCGTGAGCATGTCTCGAACTATGTTAAGGACTTTTTGGGTGCGAATTTTGAGCACTTTGTGGCTAGTAGGGTATTATGTTTTTTCTATAAAGTTATTCGGAGGGGTTCATCGGTTTTCCTGACGAGCATGTTTGTTTTTAACTTGTTTCCTAGGAGTACGCAGATAATTATACCGAGGATATGCAATTCTTGGTTTGAGAAATCTTTTGTGATACGAGTTGCTCGGATTTGGAATTATTTACCGTTGGAACTAAGAATATTTTCGCAGTCGAACAATGCGTTTCGATTGAAACTACTGAATCATTTTTTGTCTCCAAGCCCTCATATCTCATAGCATGATTCCGATGATCCTTGTTGTGAACGTATGTTTCGAGTACTCTACTTATTTGAGTGCGTTTTTTAATAAATCGCTTGTTGCTTTTCACATCCTGTTTTATAATTTTTCACTTTTTTAGTTATGGCTGGGGAGCCAATCTTTTTCCTTTGCTTTAGAAATTAATAAATTTGCTTTTGTTAATTAATTGATGAATATAAATATATATAGATGTTAATTTAGTCTACTTTGAGCATAAAATGTTTTTGTAATACTATTTATTGGCCTTGAAGGCTTTAGTATTATTAAATGGATTAATAATAAATAAAAAAAAAAAAATGTCCTAAGTAACCATTTGTACATAAGTTTTACATGGCTGAGGAGTATTTTGCCCCCTTAGATGTTGTGATGTGATGTTGCGTATCCCGGGGCAGAATCCGAGCATTCATAACACCACATTAGCAATCTTTTAATAAAATATTCCATCGACATTACAGTCGACCATCAACCGATCATCTTTGTAAAATATATTCATCTTGTGGTCTTAGTAGGATGTAAAGGGCAAGAGCTGTCTTCAAAGCCTAACAGGAGGTGTTTACTAGAGTGGGGCGATTCTGATTCTGATGCCTGGGATTCTACTGAGCCAAAAAGTCCACTAGATCATATGTCTATCATCGAGCCTCGCGATTTTGATGTTTTTTATCCCCGTTTTTTTTTTTTTATTTTTTGGCATATAACAGCCAAACCATGGAGATTTTCGATCCTACACTAAGACAAAAATTGTACCCAAGGCAATAATTAAGAACTCTCTAGCACATCGCAAAAGCATTGGAACCCACCTTCTGGTAGTATTCTCCTTTGCGGATAAAAAACTTCAACTCAAAATTGGGGGGTTAGATTAAAAAAAACGGTGTTGAATTCGGTCGGGCCGAATTTTTTGCCTCCACAAAAAATTAAAACACGAATCTGAAACGACAAATTTCCGGAGAAAAGTCTTTTAACACCAACTAAGATTAAATACAAATTTTCAGTTATTTCGAAGAAATGATGAGGCAAAAATCCCAAAAATTCCTATAATCGAGAGGTACCGTTTTATGGGGTGCCGTTCTATGGGGGATATATTAAAACGTGAACCTGCACCTGCACAAATTTCAGGAGAAAAGTTTTGTACCCCTAACGAACATTAAATACCAAATTTCAGCCATTTCGAAGAAATGGTGGTGCTTGAACCTTAAAAATACCGATAATCGGGTGGTACGGTTCTATGGGTTCTAAATCTAAACGTGGATCGATATAGCCCAATTTCTGTATCAAACATCCTCGGAATAATAGAAACTTCTGTACCATCTATAGAAAAGAAAACCAATGTAGAGGTCTTCTATAGGATAGATAACGACCATAAGGATCTTCTCTGAAATAAAAGTTCGTCAGAGGGGGTTTTCTATAAAACATAAGAGCACAGCAGGGGTCTGCCATAGAATAAAATAAGTAAGAAGTAAGATGTACATTCGTCCGGGACGAACTTTTTATTCCGTCCATCACGAGTTGTATTGAAGTAAAATGGAAAAATTAATTTCCTATCGTTTATGGAAGTACTAAGCTCTTCCGCCACGTCAACGCTTATTCCGAGGAAAAGTCGAATATGCTAACTAAAGAATACCAATACATCTTAAACAAAATGTCATACCTATGAGACATCGATGTTTTCTACCCATTGAGATTCCGAAATACCAAGTTAGAGTCAGTTCAGTAGAAAAATTCTTTAAACGCCTTCACATCGGACGGTAACGTCAACATTCCAACATTCCAACCTGAGAACCCGCTATCAAAAAATATACACAAAATTTCAGCTATTTCGGTGTATACCCCCAGCGAAGACTAAATACCAAATTTCAGCCATTTTGGTGGGATACTGAGCCACAACCTCCCGTAAATCGGAAGGTACACTTCTATGGGGGCTACGTGAAGACGCATACCGACAATATTCTGAGGAAAAGTTTTATACCGCCAACGAAGACTAAGTACCAAATTTCGGTTATTTCGATCTGATAATGAAGCTAAAACCTTCGGTTGGTATTTTGCAATACCAAACATCCTAGGAGTAATAGAAACTTCTATACCAAATTACAAAGCTTTATCATAAAAATTGCAAGCTGTATCTTGATTTCAACAAGCGGACCGATATACG
Source organism: Musca autumnalis (assembly GCF_047663935.1). NCBI lineage: Eukaryota > Metazoa > Arthropoda > Insecta > Diptera > Muscidae > Musca > Musca autumnalis. The sequence continues at coordinate 213,778,979 of NW_027411977.1, read as the reverse complement.
GACATGGTTATATTGACTTAGAATTTTACTCTGATCAAGAATATATACCCTTTTTGAAGGAAAGGGTGCTTTTATAGACCTTTTCTGAAAGAAAGTGTGCTTATATAGACTCTTTCTAAAAGAAAGGATGCTTCTATAGACCCTTTCTGAAAGAAAGGGTGCTTCTATAGACCACATCTGAAAGAAAGGGTGCTTCTATAGACCTTCTCTGAAAGAAAGGGTGCTTCTATAGACCACATCTGAAAGAAAGGGTGCTTCTATAGACCTTCTCTGAAAGAAAGGGTGCTTCTATATACCACTTCTGAAAGAAAGGGTGCTTCTATAGACCACTTCTGAAAGAAAGGGTGTTTCTATAGAGCCTTTCTGAAAGAAAGGGTGTTTCTATAGAGCCTTTCTGAAAGAAAGGGCGCTTCTATAGACCCTTTCTGAAAAATGGTGCTTCTATATACTCTTTCTCAAAGAAAAAGTTCTTCTATAGGCCCTTTCTGAAAGAAAGGTTGCTTCTATAGACCCCTTCTCTTTGAAAGGGTGCTTCTGTAGACCCTTTTTGAAGAAAGGGTGCTTCTATAGAACCTTTCTGAAAGAAAGGGTGCTTCTATAGACCCTTTTTGAAAGAAAGGGTGCTTCTACAGACACTTTATGAAAGAAAGGTTGTTTCTATAGACACTTTCTGAAAGAAAGGGTGCTTTTATAGACACTTTCTGAAAGAAAGGGTGCTTTTATAGACCCTTTTTGAAAGAAAGGGTGTTTCCATAGACACTTTCTGAAAGAAAGGGTGCTTCCATAGACTATTTCTGAAAGAAAAGGTGCTTCAATAGACCCTTTCTCAGATAAAAAGTGCTTCTATAGACCCCTTTTGAAAGAAAGGTTGCTTCTATAGACCCTTTCTGTTTGAAAGGGTGCTTCTATAGACCCTTTTTGAAGAAGGGGTGCTTCTATAGACCCTTTTTGAAGAAAGGGTGGTTCTATAGACCCTTTTTGAAGAAAGGGTGCTTCTATAGAACCTTTCTGAAAGAAAGGGTGCTTCTATAGAAACTTTTTGAAGGAAAGGGTGCTTCTATAGACGCTTTTTGAAAGAAAGTGTGCTTCTATAGACACCTTATGGAAGAAAGGTTGTTTCTATAGACGCTTTCTGAAAGAAAGGGTTTTTCCATCGACACTTTCTGAAAGAAAGGGTGCTTCCATAGACACTTTCTGAAAGAAAGGGTGCTTCCATAGAAAATTTCTGAAAGAAAGGGTGCTTCCCTAGACACTTTATGAAAGAAAGGTTGCTTCTATAGACCCTTTCTAAAAGAAAGGTTGCTGCTGTAGACCCTTTCTAAAAGAAATGGTGCTTCTGTAGACCCTTTCTGGAAAAAGGGTGCTTCTACAGAACCTTCTTGAAAGAAAGGGTGCTTCTGTAGAACCTTTCTGAAAGAAAGGGTGCTTCTATAGACAATTTCTGAAAAAAAGGGTGCTTCTATACACCCTTTCTAAAAGAAACAGTGCTTCTATACACCCTTTCTAAAAGAAACAGTGCTTCTATAGACCCTTTCTAAAAGAAACAGTGCTTCTATAGACCCTTTCTAAAAGAAACAGTGCATCTATAGACCCTTTCTAAAAGAAACAGTGCTTCTGTAGACCCTTCCTGAAATAAAGATTGCTTCTATAGGCCCTTTATGAAGAAATGTTGCATCTATAGAATCTTTCTGAAAGAAAGTTTGCTTCTTTATACCCTTTTTGAAAGAAAAGGTGCTTCTATAGACCCTTTTTAAAGAAAGTGTGCTTCTATAGACACTTTCTGAAAGAAAGGGTGCTTCTATAGACACTTTCTGAAAGAAAGGGTGCTTTTATAGACACTTTCTGAAAGAAAGGGTGCTTTTATAGACCCTTTTTGAAAGAAAGGGTGCTCATATAGACCTTCTCTGAAAGAAAGGGCGCTCCTATAGACCTTCTCTGAAAGAAAGGGCGCTCCTATAGACCTTCTCTGAAAGAAAGGGTGCTCCTATAGACCTTCTCTGAATGAAAGGGTGCTTCTATAGACCACTTCTGAAAGAAAGGGTGCTTCTATAGACCACTTCTGAAAGAAAGGGTGCTTCTATAGACCACTTCTGAAAGAAAGGGTGCTTCTATAGACCCTTTCTGAAAAAATGGTGCTTCTATAGACTCTTTCTGAAAGAAAGGGTGTTTCTATAGACACTTTCTGAAATAAAGGGTGCTTCCATAGACCCTTTCTGAAAGAAATGGTGCTGCTATAGACCCTTTCTGAAATAAAGGGTGTTTCTATAGACACTTTCTGAAAGAAAGGGTGCTTCTATAGACAATTTCTGAAATAAAGGGTGCTTCTATAGACACTTTCTGAAATAAAGGGTGCTTCTATAGACACTTCTGAAATAAAGGGTGCTTCTATAGACCACTTCTGAAAGAAAGGGTGCTTCTATAGAAAACTTCTGGAAAAAATGGTGCTTCTATAGACCCTTTCTGAAAAAAGGTGCTTCTATAGACTCTTTCTGAAAGAAAGGGTGCTTCTATAGAGCTTTTCTGAAAGAAAGGGTGCTTCTATAGACCCTTTTTGAAAGAAAGGGTGCTTCTATAGACACCTTCTGAAAGAAAGGGTGCTTCTATAGACCCTTTCTGAAAGAAAGGGTGCTTCTATAGACCCTTTCTGAAAGAAAGGGTGCTTCTATAGACCCTTTCTGAAAGAAAGGGTGCTTCTGTAGACCCTATCTGAAAGAAAGGGTGCTTCTATAGACCCTTTCTGAAAGAAAGGGTGCTTCCTATAGACCCTTTCTGAAAGAAATGGTGCTTCTATAGACCCTTTTTGAAATAAAGGGTGCTTCTATAGACCCTTTCTGAAAGAAATGGTGCTCCTATAGGCCCTTTCTGAAAGAAAGGGAGCTTCGCATCTTAGAAAATTCCAATCTTAATTTATCTAGAAAACCCAAGACCATCTATCAAGATAGAAGGCTCCAAATTGTAGGAACGAATCTTTCAACTTCTTCAAATTTATTATTGAATGTGGGCCGAAATCCCGGCGGTACTGCAATACCGGGCCAACCCGCGACAGAAGTGGAGCAAGCCCCTAAAACTTCCGTCAATTTCCAAAAATCAGTTTAACATTTGTTGTCCTCCGATGGAGGATCTATCAGATGTTAAGCTGATAAGAACAGATACTACACTTTGATCTTAGCCATAAGGCCGAGAAGCGATAACTACACAACGATCATCGACAATGTTATGAGTGAGGAGTAAATTGAAATGATTGAGAATTTAAAATTATGAAAAACATTAAGAATGGACTTTTAGAACAACGAAGATAAAAATTCTAAAAGAAATAGGTGGAGTAAACCAGGTGGTGATCGTTAATGAGATTAGCTCCTGCATTTTCTACCTGGTTTTGAAAACTGGCAATATGTAAAGCGAAAACAACAACTACCACATCAACCCTACGTGTGCATTGTTGCAAGCCAGTCAACCGGGCTCAGTTGCACAAGCAATTCTTTAACGGCTTTAGATTAACTAAAAGTAAATAGGCATTTGTGCATATCGTCATCATAGCTGCCAAAAGTCGTAACTCCACAAAAATTGAATTGATTGAATCTGAAATATACAATTAAAATACATGCTTTTGCAAAATTTTAAGCTTCTGCGTTAAAAAATAACGTTCATATTAAAAAAACACATTTCGGAAAATGGGATAACTTTGCAGATTTTGTTGTAATAACGTATCCTGAAACCAAGCGTTTTACGCGGTTTTGGTTTCATTTTCCATATATTCATTTCCCAGGCGAGTGCCTTCATAAGATTAATATTCCATAACAGTTTTTAATTTTATAACGTTTTTTTGCTTCTCCTGTAAAATTATTATTTTGTTAGTTACGATTTTGGCATTTATGGTGACGATATATTCTTGATCAGTCTAAAGTTGTAAGTCGGTGTAATCTGTCCATCCGTCTGTCTGTTGAAAAGCTGAAATTTGTCGGTATAGGTCCAGGTCTTCATATAGTCCCCATAGAACGGTTCCTTCAGATTTTCGGCATTTTGAAGGTAGTGGCCTCAATATCCTCCCGAAATGGCTGAAATTTGGTATGGCTGTCCATCCGTCCATGTTTGGTATTACAAATGGGTTATATCGGTCCACGATTTGTTATAGATCCCATAGAAGGGTACCTCCCGATTTTCGGTATTTTGATGGTCTTAGCCTCATTGTTTCACCGAAATGGCTGAAATTTGGTACTAAGACGTTGTTACCCACCTGATACGGTACCATATAGCCCCCTAGAACGGTACCTCCAGATTTTTTTGGTATTTTGAAGGTTCTCACCGAAATGGCTGACATTTGCTATTAAGTCTACGTTGGGTGTATAAAACTTTTCACCAGAAATTTGTCATTATAGGTCCACGTCTCCATATAGCCTCATAGAACGGGACCTGCAGATTTCGGTATTTTGAAGGTTGTGGCATCAATCACCGAAATGGCGGAATTTGGTATTTAATTGTTATGGGGGTATAAAGAAATTTGTCGGTATATGTCAACGTCTACATATAGCCCCCATAGAACGATACCTCCCGGTTTTCGGTATTTTCAAGGTTTTAGCATCAACATACCACTGAAATGGCTGGGATTTGGTATTTAGTCTTCGTTAGGGGTATACAACTTGCCACCTGAAATTTGTCGGTATAGGTCAATGTCTTTATGGCTCCTTACCTTTTTGGTATTTTGAAGGTTGTGGCCTCAATATCCCCCTGAAATAGCTGAAATTTGGTATTTAGTCTTCGTTTTAAGACTTTGTCGGTATAGGTGTTCATATAGTCCCCATAGAATGGTATCTTTTGATTTTCGGTATTTTGAAAAAAAAAACTCCACCTAAATGGCTGAAATTTGGTGTTTAGTCTTCTTACATTTTGAAAGTTCTACCCAGGGGTTCAAAACATTATAACAGATACAAAACAATCCTTGCAAAAATCAAACAGCACAAGTCTACCTTTTGCCGAAGGCCATGTAAGGGTACTACCCAATGTACATTTTTATACCCTCAGCATTTATGCTAACGAGGGTTTATGCACTTTCATACGGGCAAAATGTGCCTCATCGAAATAATGGTTTTAAACCCCAAGTGTGTTTGGACGAAATCCGTTTCAGACAAATTGGAGTCGATTTAGCAATGCCCGTCCGTCTGTCTGTTTGGCTGGCTGGAGAGCACGATAAGTCTCGAACGGATTAACCGATTTGGGTTTCATAATATTTTGTTCAAACTTAGTTTAAGATCGAAGATGGCCCATTTCGGTCAACTCCCTCGGGTACCTCCCCCACAAAAGTTCAAAAATGTTCCGAAAATTGTGCGCACTATAACTCTTGAAAGGAGTAACCGATTTTGTCCATACTTTGCACATCGTGAAATTTCTGCCAGACATAAATGAGGGATTAATATGGACTCTATTGATCCATTCCTTCAGGTACCTCCCACACAAAATTTCGGATAAGTTCAGTTGAAGACCTGCTCTCGAATTGCTTTGATTATACCCTCAGCCTTTAGGCTATGAAGGGTATATACACTTTCATACGGGCAAAATGTGCCTCATCGAAATAATGGTTTTAGATCCCAAGTATGTTTGGTCGAAATGTGTTTCAGACAATTTGGAGTCGATTGAGCAATGTCCGTCCGTCTGTCTGTCTGTCTGGCTGGCTGGAGCGCACGATAACTCTCGAAGGGATGAACCGATTCGGTTCAAATTTTGGCTTTCGTAATATTTTGTCCAAACTTAGTTTAAGTTCGAAGATGAGCTATATCGGTCCACTCCTTCCGGTACCTCCCCCACAAAAGTTCGAAAATTTTCGGAAAATTTGTACTCACGATAACTCTTGAAGGGTGTAACCGATTTGGTCCATACTTTGCCCATCGTGAAGCGTGTACCAGACTTAGATCAGGTTTTAATATGGACTCAATCGGTCCACTCCGTCGGGTACCTCCCACACAAAATTTTGGAAAAGTTCAGTTTAGGAACATCTCTCGAATCGCTTTGATTTTTGCTTTAGCAACTTGTATTCACTGCCCTCCATACGACGGTATAAGTTTCATCAGGGGCAAGTCCATACTTCCTGAGAAAATAGCCTGAAAGTTGCAAAAAACCCCTATGACACCGTGTGAGGAGGTTGGAGGGCAAAATAACTCTCGAACAGGTCTGCCGATTCGGTCCAAAGTTTGGCCTTAGTAATATTTTGTCCAAACATAGTTTAAGTTCGAAGATAAGCCATATCGGTCCACTCCTTCAGGTGCGTCCCCCACAAAAGTTCAAAAATGTTCGGAAAAATTGTGCGTACGATAACCCTTGAAGAGAGTGGCCGAATTGGTCCATACTTTACACATCCTAATATATCTACCAGATATAGATCAGGTTCAAATATGGTCTATATTTGTCCACTCCATCCGGTACCTCCCACTCAAAATTTCGGATACATGTTCACTTTAAGACCTGCTTTCGAATCACTTTGATTTTTGTTGAAGCAACTTGCATTGCTGCCTCAATTGCGATGGTAAAAGTTGTTTCAGGGGCAAGTTCATACTTCTTGAGCAAACATCCCAGAAGGTCTAAAAACCCCCTATGGTACCATATGTAGTGGATGGAGATCCATTCTTTTTAGTCTCTCCTCCGCAAAACTTTTGATATTAAATCCTAATCAACATTTTTGTCAGTTCAAACGCACAACAATTTTAAAACTCCCTAAATACATTCGTTTTTTGGAAAAAAACATTGTTTCAATATACACAGGCTGAGGGTATATCTCTGTCGGCAAAGCCGACTGATACTTTGTTACTTGTTTTTGTTATATCAACTTGGCAAGTTCATAGTAGTAGTTGATCCGGCCATAACTCCGAACGAATCAGCTGATTCGATCCAAAATTTAGCCTCCGTAAAATTTTGTCCAATTTAGTTTAAGTTCGAAGAAGGGCTATATCGGCCCACCCATTCCGGTAACTCCACCTCAAAAGTCTAACAAAATTCACTAAAATGGTACGCACGCCTAACTTGAAATTATCTTTAAATTTAGTTTACCTTCGAAAATGGCCCATATCGGTCTAAGGAGAAGAAGACCACCCATGTTTTTTTAAGTTCTGTTTAGAGTCTGTTCTAAGATCCTTTCGAAATTTATACCGATGCTTCTCCATGTGGTCCTGTTTACAGAGATAATTTTCGTTCAAAATACGCCCAAAAATGCCCCAAAATCTGATATCAAATATTTCTACTAAACGTACAGTAAATTCCAAGAAACTATTCCGCGAAGTTCACTATTCTAGGTAACTCTTAATTTATACCAAAGCGGTATCGGTGGAACTCAATAAGTCGTTCATAAAATATCCATGGTGTAAAAAGTAAGGTGTTTGCATGAATTACAACAACTAACAATTTTACAATAACAACATGGTTTTATGGGAACTAAATGTCAATGGCAACATTTGAATACTAGGGTCTTTCCAAAATAGTTTAGAACAATTTACAGGAAATAAATGAAATGGTTTAAAATTTAATTTTAATCGGCATCGAAATTACTATAGAGTGGGGCAATCTTGTTCATGGAGCGGTTCGATCTTTCTAGTTCCTTTTTCCAAAAGAAACTAGTTCCTTAATATAGTTCCATAGTTCCAAATAGTTCCGAGAGCGATATAGTTCAATGAATCTTCCTCTTTCATCGTTCTTTCTGTTTTCTTCGTTCCAAATAGTTCCGAGAAGGAAGTAGTTTAACGAATCTTTCTCTTTGTTTTTATCTTATGGAGGATGAATTGACATACAAATAAATAAATAGTAGCGATTTAACGAGAATGTAATTTACCTTTATTTTACAATGTGACCACATCTGAATGATGAATGAACCGAGCGAGAAAGATCAAAGTGAGTGTAGAATTAAAGGAAGAAAATGAACTATATAAATGAAAGGAACTATATAACTGCAAGAGCCGGAAATAGTTCCAATAGTTTTTTGTCCGGAATAGTTCCTTGGAACTAGTTCGTTCCGGAACTACACAACTCTACTTCAAATACTTATTATGCGGCACTGAATAGAACAGATTGGAAATCTATTTATTAAATGTTGGAATATTCAGGGTAGATCCTACTATATTCTGACAATTCAGTTTATAAAAAAGTTCACAATTGTATGATTGTCACTTACACCCTATATTATTACACCATGAAAAATATCGGTATTCACAGCAGGTAAATCATTCGCATTATTTTTTCACTAAACTGCATCAAGTTCTGCCCAACCTGGACTTCTACTTTCTGTTTGGCGGGTGGTAGATTTGTTTTTCAACTAACTGATTTTTGAAACCAAAGCGTGGTGATCTCCTAGTCAATCGGAATCTTCTTCTAATATTAAAACTGTTATTTTAGTTGTATTTTCAACTCTAAATTCACTTTGATGCCTTGACCGATACTTTCCCTTCCCTTTTATTAGTCTGGTACACATTTTCAGTCTTAATGCATAAAGAAGGAATAGCGGACAAACGTTCTCCAATTTAAACACGAAAATAGAACTTTCTCTAGAAATTATTTCCTTAATTGAAAGATTTCCACAAATTTAATTAAAAATTTTGTAATGTATTTATTGAATGTGGGCCGAAATCCCGGCGGTACTGCAATACCGGGCCAACCCGCGACAGAAGTGGAGCAAGCCCCTAAAACTTCCGTCAATTTCCAAAAATCAGTTTAACATTTGTTGTCCTCCGATGGAGGATCTATCAGATGTTAAGCTGATAAGAACAGATACTACACTTTGATCTTAGCCATAAGGCCGAGAAGCGATAACTAAACACTGCCCAAAATAAATGTTTTAAGTAAACGGCATTTCGTTGTAAATGAGAATTATTTGAGAGTGAATGATAAACAAGACTGTTTTGACTACATTTAAACTGGAATATTAATGCATGCAGCTGATGTTTGAAAATAACAAGGGTTGATTGATAATTTTTGTATGTAGGTAGCTGGCAGGGTGATCGAGTGCGTTGTCTATCGTGTGTGTGATAGTATAGGAAATGAAAATACATGACAAAATTATAAGGTTTTGTTCATAATCTTGTTGTAAGGGATGGACAGCCGTGCCTTTCTTTTTCCAACAGAACTTCGTTCACAAATTCTTGTTTTAATATCGAATATTGAATCAAAATTTTATACACAAGTATTTAATTAATAATTTTATTTAATTAATAATTTTAATTAAAAAATAACGTATAAATTAATTTAAATTAATTAATTAACAAGTAAAAAAGGTATCAGTCGTCTTTGCCGATAGAGATACACCCTCAGTCTATGTATATTGAAACAATTTTTTTCCCAAAATACGTATGTATTTAGAGCGTTTTAAAAACTTTGGGCGTTGATTGTTGATTAGGATTAAAGATCAAAACTTTTGCGGAGGAGATACTAAAAGGAATGGATCGACATTGACCGTTATGGAAGTGGATCTCCAGCCACAACATATGGTGCCATAGGGGGTTTTTACACTCTTCGGGCTGTTTGTTGAAGAAGTATGGACTTGCCCCTAAACAAAAGTTTACCATCGTAATTGAGGCAGCGAATGCAAGTTGCTTCAACAAAAATCAAAGTGATTCGATATCAGGTCTTAAAGTGAACTTATCCGAAATTTTGTGTGGGAGATACCGGATGGAGTGGACAAATATAGTCGATATTTGAACCTGATATATATCTGGTAGTTATATTAGGATGTGTAAAGTATAGACCAATTCGGCCACCCCCTTCAAAAGTTACCGTACTAACAATTATTCCGCACATTTTTGAACTTTTGTGGGGGAGGTACCTGAAAGAGTGGACCGATATGGTTTATCTTCAAACTTAAACTATGTTTGAACCAAATATTACTAAGGCTAAATTTTGGACCGAATCGGCAGATCCGTTCGAGAGTTATCTTGCGCTCCAGCCACCTCACACGGTGTCATAGGGGTGTTGTTGCAACTTTCATGCTATTTTCTCAGGAAGTATGGACTTGCCCCTGATTAAACTTGTACCGTCATATGGAGGGCAGTGAATACAAGTTGCTAAAACAAAAATCAAAGCGATTCGAGAGATGGCCCTAAACTAAACTTTTCCGAAATTTTGTGTGGGAGGTACCCGAAAGCGTGGACCATATTGGAACTCATATTACTCTGGTAGAAAGTTTACGCTATATATATGACCAAATCGGTCACTCCCTTCAAGAGTTATCGTGCGCACAAACTTTCCGAACATTTTCGAACTTTTGTGGGGGAGGTACCGGAAGGAGTGGACCGATGTAGCTCATCTTCGAACTTAAACTAAGTTTGGGCAAAATATTACGAAAGCCAAAATTTGAACCGAATCGGTTCATCCGTTCGAGAGTTATCGTGCGCTCCAGCCAGCAGGACAGACAGACAGACTTACGGATATGGCTAGATCGACTCAAAATTGTCTGAAACACATTTCGTCCAAACATACTTGGGGTCTAAAACCATTATTTCGATGAGGCACATTTTCATCGTATCAAAGTGTATATACCCTCCTTAGCCTAAAGGCTGAGGGTATAATATGTTTTATTATTTTTTTAAATTAATGTTTTTATACCCTACACCACTATGTGGGGAGGGTATTATAAGTTGGTTTTTATACCCTACACCACTATGTGGGGAGGGTATTATAAGTTGGTTTTGGCCAAAAAGTTTGTAACGCATCGAAATAATGTTCATAGACCCATACTTATATATATCAAAATGAATGTCTCGACGAGTTGAGTCGATCTGGCTATGTGTGTCCGTCCGTCAGTCCGTCCGTCCGTCCGTCCGTCCGTCCGTCCGTCCGTCTGTCCATCTAAACCTTGTAATCACGCTACAGGCCGCAATTTTGATCGGATCGTCACGAAATTTTGGATGTTGATGGGGGTCCCGGAGAGGAAGAAGCCTATTGATTTTGGTGATGGTCGGATAATATTTAGGGGTCGGAAAGGGCAAAAAACTTAGGTGGATAAAAAGACAACGTTTTTTTCCAAAGCCAATATCTCCGCTTCTGTATGGGGTATACCAAAAGCAAAACCCGACAATGAAAGCAGAAAATATCACCTTTCTAATGATGTAAAGTAGGTGCTCGTAGGTGATCAAACAACGAAGATATCGCAATAGTAGCAAATAAAACCCCAATTTTCATTTTTGCGATTTTAATTATATTGACAAATATCACAGCTTTGGTTGAAAATTTTCCAAAAGCAAAGCCTGACTATGAAAGTAGAAGATCCCGTCTTTACAATGATGCAAACTAGGTCGGCGCAGGTAACCAAATAGCGGAGATATCGCAATAGTCGGTAATACATCCCATTTTTCTATTTTTTTGGAAATCACGCTACAGGTCGCAATATTAATCGGATCGTCACGAAAATTTCAGGGTTAATGGGGGTCTCACAGATGAAGAAGCATATTGATTTTGATGATGGTCGGATAATATTTAGGGGTCGGAATGGGCAAACACTTATTTGGAGAAAAGTCAACACTTTATTTCAAAACCAATATCTCTGTTTCTTTAAGAGGTTATCAAAAGCAAAATCTGGCAAGGAAAGTAGAAAATATCACCTTTACAACGATGTAAAGCAGGTTGTCGTCGGTGGTCAAATAGCAAAGATATGGCAATAGCCGATAATGCATCCCATTTTCCGATTTTTTTGTAATCACGCTACAGGTCGCAATTTTGATCGGATGGTCACGAAATTCTGGGGGTTAATGGGGGTCCCAAATAGAAAGAAGCCTATTGATTTTGATGATGGTCGGATAATATTCAGGGATCGGAATGGGCAAACACTTATTTGGAGAAAGGTCAACGTTTTATTTCAAAGCCAATATCTCTGTTTCTTTAAGAGGTATATCAAAAGCAAAATCTGGCAAGGAAAGTAGAAAATATCACATTTACAACGATGTAAATTAGGTTGTCATAGGTAGTCAAAGAGCAGGGATATGGCAATAGTCGATAATGCATCCCATTTTCCGATTTTTTTGTAATCACGCCACAGGTCGCAATTTTGATCGGATCGTCACGAAAGTTTAGGGGTTAATGGGGGTCCCAAAGAGGAAGAAGCCTACTGATTTTAATGATGGTCGGATAATATTCAAGGGTCGGAATGGGCAAAAACTTATTTGGAGAAAAGGTCTACGTTTTATTTCAAGGCCCATATCTCTGTTTCTTTAAGAGGTATATCAAAAGCAAAACCTGGAAAGGAAAGTTGAATATCACCTTTACAACGATGTAAAGTAGGTTGTCGTAGCTGCTCAAACAACAGAGATATCGCAATAGTCGGTAATGCATCCCATTTTCCGATTTGTTTGTAATCACGCTACAGGGGTCGGAATGGGGAAAAACTCATTTGGAGACAAATTCAAAGTTTTATTCTTTGTGAATATATTGGCTTCTAGTAGGGGTATTCCAACGACAAAGCCTGTCAATGAAAGAAGAAAATATTACCTTACATTGGTGTAAAGCAGGTTGGTGAAGGTGGTCAAACAAGGGAGATACCACAATAGTCGGTAATGCATCCAATTCTTCCATTTTTTTGTAACCAAGCTACAGGTCGTAATTTTGATCGGATGGTCACGAAATTTTTGTTGCTTATGGGGGTCCCAGAGACAAAGAGGCATATTATTTTTGGTGGTAGTCGATATATATTCCCTAACAGAAATGTTTACCAGTGAAAAGCTTATGCACAGGTGTAGTGGTGTAGGGTATCACATGGTCGGCCCCGTCCCGACTATAGCCTTTGCTCACTTGTTATTAATAAATATACATTAATTAATTATTCCCAGCAAAAAATTTGGAAGTTGTGCATGTGGAGTTATGATTTCACAACATCCTTCGATGCAGTCCACACGGAATTATGAAAAATGCACTGCGTTGGATACAATTTATAAGCAGTTGGTTGATCCCTACCCGCAGCTGGCGAAATCCTTTCATTTCTAAGTATTTGTTATAAAATAAAGAAATAAAAACTTAAGTTGCGAACATTTTTGCTGTGATTTGGATCAAAAATGGAGTGCACCCTAGCTGCGTGCTCCCTTGTAAAATTCATAAGTGAATTCATAGAAAAAGATGTACTCCAACGGCTCTTGTACTGTACACTTGTAGTGATTCAACTGCATCCGCGGAAGCAAACTTTTTGCTGGGTTACTAAAAAATGGATTTGATGTCTATTTTTAATTTATTAATTGTTATTATTAAAAAAATGTTTTTTAATAATTGTTATTAATTAATCATTACTACAAAAATTGTTTTGATGTCTAATTTTTAACATTGATTTTTGTACCGTCGCACAGTGGTTCAGAATCGTTTTTTCCTGGTCAAAATTCTTGAACGGATAGAGATATATTCATAATTCTTTTTTTGTTAGACAGATAACACAATCAGCTTTCAGACGAATTTTGAGCGGTCAAGTTCGGTCTGGTAGTTGCAGAGAAATTCAAGGTCAAAGTTAAACTTTTGAGTTTTTTAACTATCTTTCATCAAAATATGATTTTTGTGGTTTTTATATCTTCCTATGTATAAAAGATGGTCAAACACCAACAAATAAACAAAATAATTACCAAAAAAACTAAAAAAAAAAATTCGAAAAAATGTCGAAAAAACATTTTTTTCAAAAATTTGTAAAAAAAAAATTTACAAAAAAAATTAAATTTTTTCAAAATTAAAAAAAATTCTCCTTGGGTTTTAATAAAACTTATATAACTCGTATAAAAAGTCATATACTCAAAAAAGTTGTAATTTGTGTCAAAAAACTGTTATTCATATGGAAACAGTATAGAAAAACACAAGTTTTTACCCATGTAATTTCAATAAATTGAAAAAAGTGTTAAACGGACGGAACGGGACGGGTACAAAAGTATATATGGGCTGGAAGAGGAGACTTTCGGGCATCTTTCTGTGAAAACAGAACTTTGTTCCATGTTGTTCCACAAAAGTTCTAGTCCACTAAATTTGGAATTTCATAAAATTTAGTATCCGAGGAAAAATAAAATAGATCATGTTGTGTACACGCTACGGTAATTTACTAAAACGATTTTTAAAGGCCACAATCCTACCTACCTTACAAAAGAACAATGAACACAATAACTGTTATATGTTTCAGAGAAATAGTTTCGTCTTTCTCCAGAAATTTGCAAAAATGACGTATTTCCCAAAAATGGGGAAAATGCTCGTCTTTAGGGGCACGCCACGCCCACACCTTCCAATATTTGGGCCTAATTTTTTGGTTTCCTTAGTTTCAATATGTTTACTATCGAATCCTATATAGAAATTAAATATCTTTGACAAAACAAAATTTTGATTTTTGGCCAATTCCAATTCGATTCCTGAACCATAGAAACCATAGTCTATAGAAAAAGGCAGTTATAGAGACCCCTGTAAAGGCGTCTTAGAGACCCATATAAAGGTGTCTATAAAGACCCCTGCAAAGGTGTATATAGATACCCCTTTAATGGCGACTATTGAGTCTCCATTAAATCCTACTTAATAAATCTTCGACTTTTTCAAATAATTATTTTTAATGTCATCTCTTTAAAGCTAATTTCTCATTGGGTAAATAGCCTCAGGATTTCAAGGATTATTTTACAAATCTATTAAACTGCATCATGGCCATTGACTATGACCATTTGTTTTTATTTTTTTTTGTTACTCCTCCCCCATTTTGGAAGTTTGTGGTTTAAGGGGTTGATTTGAAATATAAACAAACAGGCGCAAAGCTTTGGTGGAGACTTACTCTGAGTTAATGTCTACACAAACAGAGAGAGAGACTAAATGTTCTCTGCATACTTTTAGGCGAAAATACAAAACATGCTCTCACAAATTCGCTTCATAATATAAAAAGCTTTTGGAGAACCCCAAAAAGCTTTAAATTAAATAAGGAAATGTAAGATTTTCAAAAAGGATTTCCGGTAAATTGGAAGGGTTTTGAAAATTCTGGCGCAAACATGTTCCTTTACAATTTTATAAAATAAATTCAATTTGAAATTTTGAAAAAATTGCCTCTTAATTTAGTCTACATTTGTAATCGAAATTTTTGTAGTTTGAGTTAGTTTCCAACACAAAATTTCCTTAATGTAATTTTTACGGCAAATTACAAGCAACATGTTGCTTATATAAGTCTTATGCTATGTTTTCTCCGCTTTAGTGTTATTGTCGCAAGTTAAAGCATAACTATAGGTGTTCGATTGTAATTCCACCGAAGAACGAAACCTAAATAAATCGTTGTGAAAAAAATAAAAGCCGGTGTCATAGAACGTGGTGGTGATTTGGTGTTGTTAAGCGTCGTTACTTTTGCTCGCTTAATGGCTGCGATAGAAACTTTTCAAATGTTTTGCAATTTAGTGGCCGATTTTGCTTAATGGACAAAGTTAAATTGTGTTACTTTTATGTGTATTTGAAATTTCGTACATCAAAGATGTTGATGATAAAATGTGTGAAATAGAATTTAGCGTCAAGGATAATATTAACTACTTGAAAAGTAAATAAAATTGTATTGCTTTAATTTAGCTCACAAAATGTATACAGGTATTGAAGAAGTTTTGCCTAAAATTATGGAAGCAATTTTGGAGTTTTTCATAGACGCCTTTAAGAGAGTTAACTAGAACCTTCAAAGTAGCTTTCACAGTCTCTACAAAAGGAAGTTGCTAAGCATCTACATATATCAGGAGTATTCGTTGTTTGTGTGCATTTAAGTAGGTGACAATAGAAGTTAATACAAAGACTATATACTGGATTAAGGCGCAACATTTTAGTAGGAGGGGGTTAATTTTATGGAAATTCAGAAATAGTGGACCCAATTATTTTACACAGTCCAGACGAATAAAATCCTCAATCTTCCATTTATTACAAGGACACGAAGATACAATTATGGTAATGGGACCACGATGACTGCCTGAATAAAGAAAACAACTGATATTGAACTGAATTTTTTTTTTACTTTTGTCAACAAAAGTAGGAAGAAGTGGACCTAAATATTTGGTTGCATTCCTTATAAAAAATTAAAAACGGAGTTAAGTTCGAATAGCAGAAGGTCACACTTCACCATGACTTGTATTGAAGAAAAATGGGATAATTATTTTCATTTTGTTTATGAAGGTGTTAATCTCATTCTCAACGTCAAGGATTTTAAAGGATTTTAGGGACCTTGAGGCAAGTAAACGTTTTTTTTTTTTTTGTAAAATTATTGCTTTTAAGGAACATTTGACAAAAAAAACATGGATTTTTTAAAAATCCATGTTTGCCCAAATCCATTATAGAAGAAGATGTGGAGGCATTAAGTCAAGAAAATTTGGATTTTTTAAAGAATATTTATAACACTCTTGATAATACTCATGTATTTTTAAAGAATATTGCTTGAAAGTCATTCTGGCTACAAAACGTGGAAGTTTAAAGAATATTTTTTGAAGATCGTTCTTCCCACAAAATTTAGTTTTTTTAAGAAGGATCACTTTGCCCACAAAATGTGGATTCCAAAAAAATTTTTTAAGGTCATTCCGTACACAAAACGTGTATTTTAAAAAATATTTTTTTGAGCTTATTCCGCCCACAGAACGTGGATTTTTAAAGAATATGTTTTGGGTTACTTGAGAATACATTGGCAATTTTATCTGCAAAGTCTGTCAAAAATTCGCAAAAATTGAATTTTTTTCTTTCTTGGGTCACCCTAATATACAGTGGCTGTCACTGAAAATGATGCTACCTGAAATAAAACATGTAAACGTTGATAACTTGGTAACGAGTTGAGATCCTTTAATAACTCAAAAAACAATTTTGTAGACTGAAAAGTTGTCTTTAAGATGGCATACAAAAATATTCGGTTTACAGTACCGTTATACTAAAATTTTACCGGACAACAAAAAATTGGCATTTTTAAAATGAGCATTAAAAATGAATTTAAATTAAAAATTTTTCGCTTTGTATGCCATTTTAGTAATCAGAATGGTGGAATAATTGGTTCCCTATCGTTATCTTCACTTGATTGATTTCGATAGAATAAATGATGTTCCTGACGTAATTTTGGTATGATTGTAATTAATGTCCCTTTGCAGGTAATTTGGCTAGAAATTTCTAGTTTTTGAAGTTATTTTCCAAAAATGACTATGAAAAATTATTAACCCATTATAAAAGAAGATGTGGAGGCAATAAGTCAAGAAAATTTGGATTACTTAAAGAATATTTTTATACCCTCAGCCTTTAGGCTAAAGAGGGTATATACACTTTGATACGATGAAAATGTGCCTCATCGAAATAATGGTTTTAGACCCCAAGTATGTTTGGACGAAATGTGTTTCAGATAATTTGGATTCGATCTAGCCATGTCCGTCCGTCTGTCTGTCTGTCCTGCTGGCTGGAGCGCACGATAACTCTCGAACGGATGAACCGATTCGGTTCAAATTTTGGTTTTCGTAATATTTTGCTTAAACTTAGTTTAAGTTCGAAGATGAGGTACATCAGTCCACTCCTTCCGCTACCTCCCCCACAAAAGTTCGAAAATTTTCGGAAAGTTTGTGCGCACGATAACTCTTGAAGGGAGTGACCGATGTGTTCCATACTTTGTATAACGTAAACTTTCTACCAGAGTAATATGAGGTTCAAATACGGACCCAATCGGTCTATTCCTTCGGGTACCTCCCACACAAAATTTCGGGAAAGTTCAGTTTAGGAGCTGCTCTCGAATAGCTTTGATTTTTGTTGTAGCAACTTGTATTCACTGCCCCTCATACGACGGTACAAGTTTCATCAGGGGCAAGTCCACACTTCCTGAGAAACTAGCCTTAAAGGTTCAAAAAAAAACCCTCTGATACCGTGTGTAGTGGTTGGAGCACAAGATAACTCTCGAACGGATCTACTGAGTCGGTCCAAAATGTGGCCTTCGTAATATTTTGTGCAAACTTAGTTTAAGTTCGAAGATAAGCCATATCGGTCCACACCTCCAGGTACCTCCCCCAAACAAGCAAGTTGAAAAATGTTCGGAAAAATTGTGCGCACGATAGTAAACGTTTTTTCAGGGGCAAGACCATACCTCTTGAGAAAACAGCCCGAAAGTTGTACAAAAAACCCTATGGCACCATATGTAGTGGCTGTAGAGCTCGAACCGAATACTGCGTTCGTCCACACTTTGGATATCGTAATATTTCTTCGAATATTAGATGAAATTCGATGGTAGTGCTTATAGGTCCACTGCTTGCGGTACCTCTCCCACAAATGTTTGAAAATATTTGCTAAAATGATAAGCGCAATATCTCACAAACGTAGCAATCGATTTGGTCCAAATTTTCGATCTCGAAATTTTTTTTCCAAGCTTAGTCTATGTTCATATTTGGGCCCTATCGGTCCAATACTTGGGGTACCACTCATACAAATTTTTAACACATTTTTGTAGTTGAGGGTCTATTCGAGGATCCTTTGGAGATTTTTACTGAAGGGTTTCCTAGTGGGCCGATATTATGCTTTTCGTAGGCTAGTATGGTACAGAAGCCCTATCTATCGATATCCCCCGCAAATTTTTGAGCTTTAATCCAATCCATATTTCTGTCGATACGCCCATGCATATCTTTTTTTTTTTTTGGAAAAAAGTATTTCAATCCACACAGGCTGAGGGTATATCTCTTTTTTACTTGTTAATATTTTTGAAGGTAATTCTTCCCGCAAAACATGCATTTTTAAAGAATATTGTTTGAAAGTCATTCTGGCTACAAAACATGGAAGTTTAAAGAATATTTTTTGATGATGGTTCTTCCCACAAAACGTAGATTTTTTAAGAAGGATCAGTTTGCCCACAAAATGTAGAATTTAAAAAAATATTTTTTGAAGGTCATTCCGCCCACAAAACGTGGATTTTTTAACGAATATTTTTTGGAGATCATTCTGCTCACAAAATGTGTTTTTTTGTTTTTCATTTGCGACCCTATAAAGTATATATATTCTTGATCAGGATAAAATTCCAAGACGATCTAGCCATGTCCGTCTGCCCGTCTGTCCGTCTGTTGTAATCACTCTAGCGTCCGCAATAATTGAGATAGAGTGCTGAAATTTTGCACCCGAGGGTCTTTTTTCCATAGGCAGGTCAAGTTCGAAGATGGGCTATATCGGTCCACTTTTTGGTATAGCCCCCATATAACGGTACCTCCGGATTTGAGGTATTTTGACGTTCTTTGCCACATTTGTAGACCGAATTAGCTATAATTTGGCACTTAGGGTTCCTAGTGTTCCTAGGTTCCAACAAACTTATATCTCAAAGGATATGGGCATAGGTCTATGTTTTGGTATAGTCCCCATATAACGGTACCTCCCGATTTTCGGTATTTTGAGAATTTTAGCCACAATTTTTAACCGAACTATCTGCAATTGGACATTTGAGGTTCTCAGTAGTCATGAAACATCTCCACGAAACATCGTCAACATAGGTCCATGTTTTGGTAAAGTCCCCATATATCGGTACCTCCCGATTTTCGGTATTTTGAGAATTTTAGCTACACATTTTAACCGAACTAGCTGTAATTTGCCATTTGAGGTTCTCAGTGGCCATGAAATATCTCCATCAAACATAGTCAACATAGGTCCACGTTTTGGTATAGCCCCTATATAACGGTACCTCCCGATTTTCGGTATTTTGAGAATTTTAGCCACAATTTGTAACCGAACTATCTGCAATTTGCCATTTGAGATTCTCAGTGGTTATGAAACATCTCCACCAAACATCGTCAACATAGGTCCATGTTTCGGTATGGTCCCCTTATAACCGTACCTCCCGATTTTCGGTATTTTGAGCATTTTAGTTACAATTTTTAACCGAACTAGCTGTAATTTGCCATTTGAGGTTCTCAGTGGTCATAAAATATCTCCACCAAACATCGTCAACATAGGTCCATGTTTTGGTATAGCCCCCATATAACGGTACCTCCCGATTTTCGGTATTTTGAGAATTTTAGCCACAATTTGTAACCGAACTATCTGCTATTTTACATTTGAGGTTCTCAGTGGTCATGAAATATCTCCACCAAACATCGTCAACATAGGTCCATATTTTGGTATGGCCCCCTTATAACCGTACCTCCCGATTTTCGGTATTTTGAGCATTTTAGTTACAATTTTTAACCGAACTAGCTGTAATTTGCCATTTGAGGTTCTCAGTGGTCATTAAACATCTCCACGAAACATCGTCAACATAGGTCCATGTTTTGGAATAGCCCCCATATATCGGTACCTCCCGATTTTCAGTATTTTGAGAATTTTAGCTGCAATTTTTAACCGAACTAGCTGTAATGATCGGTATTTTGAGAATTTTAGCTACAATTTTGTCTATTCAAAAATAATCGTCAATATAGGTCCATGTTTGTGTATATCCATCCCCCCATATAATTGTACCTCCCGATTTTCGGGAATTTTCAGTGGTCACGAAATTTCTTCACTAAAATTCGTCAACATGGGTCCATTTTTGAGGGCCTACATTGTTTTGATGAAACTACCCTCAATTTGATTCTTGAAGTTCCCTGCAGCTATAAAACTTTTCCGCCAAAAAATTTAAAGATATGCTGACTCTTTGATATAGCCCCGTAGGTGGTACCTTTCACCTAGCTTAACACATTTTTAGATTAGATTAGATTAGATTAGATAACACTGTGCAACAAAATGGAGGTGAAAGTCTGGAGAACGGAAAATTCCTCTTGGGGAAGAAAGGCCAAGGTTACTGTTCCCTAGAGCAGGGACGCGCTTCTTTGCAAAGACATTATAGTGAGGGCGCCCACTGAGTCGTTTTTGCATTTGCTTCTCTCTCTCTCACGTACAGTGTACGTGTACATAAAAAAACGATGAACATAATGTGGTTGTCGTTTTTTTTCACCCATGCATACACACTAGGGTGGGGCGATTTGTGTGGAAGGAAAAAAACCTTAATGAGCCTTTCGCGTTTCTGATTCCTGGGATTGAACTGAGCAAAAAAGTCCACTGGACCATATATCTACCGTGAAAATCGAGCCCCCTGATTTTGACTTTAAGTTTCTTATTGACGTTTTTTGGATATTTTGGCATATAACAGACAAATCATTGAGATTTTCGATCCAACACAAAACCAAAAATTGTAGCCAATACAGTAATTAAGAACTCTCTAATACATCGCATTGGAACGCTCCTTCAGGGAGTTTTGGCCTTGAGAAAGTGCAAACTTTTCGAAAAATGTCGATAAATGACACTGTGCTACAAAAGTTGACCAGAAAAATATCCAAGTGTTCTGATGCAAAATTATATCGTGTTGGGATCCATTGACAACGACAATGCCTTTAGTTCGTTGGGGCCACTTCTTTTTATTTTTTTATAACGGTAAAAGTAGTGAAAATCTGGGTTTCTTACATTTTCAAATTTAAACGGACATATCTTCATTTTTTCACAACGGATTTCTAGTGACCCTTCTTCCTTTTAAAGGGGTGAACAATGTCTTTAGAACAAGTTGTTATTTGTTTAAATCGGTTAACAAATGGCTAAGTTATAGTGGTTTAAGTCTGAAAACCCCCTCAAAAAAACTATAACTGAACTTCTCATAAGATAAATATTTCAAAGGAATCGTCGAACATCTCTTAAACTTTACTTGTAAACAGTACCTCAGAACCGTTAACAGCTCTTATTGTCAGTTTCTGTAAGACAATTCGAAATGAAATTTGTTCGAATTACTACCAAACTCTTGCTGTTGTAGAAAATATTTGTTTGATTGAAAACGAAAATGAATAAAATATTTTTTTTTAAAAAACAGAAATTTGGTATTCGAATCCCCATTAGACTGGACATGAGCGAAAATCTTGAACTTTTGCGTTCTGGAAACTTAATGTACTTTTGAAAGAGATTTTACGATGTGCAAAGTTTCATCCAAATCAGAGAACTTAACAGAATTTTTTGTACGTTTTGGGTCATTGTCTCAGGAAGTATTGACTTCAACCCGAAAAAATATACCGTCATAGTAATGGCCAATGGGATTACAAAGGATATAAATTCAAGTTGAACCAGGCCAGGTTTCAAGCTGGATCTAAGAGCCAGTTTCCAAACAATTTTCAAATTGTTTGTGGGAGGTACCCGAAGCTGTGGTATTACGGATTAAATATTATGCTGTCGAATGTTTAGACCAAATTGGTTACTCTTCTCGACGTCACAATTTACGAGTATTTAAAAACTTTTGAAATTTCACTACAATCAGGGTCAACAAATCATGTTTCATTACCCCTTAAAATATGCAACATTAAGTGTTGGAAAGTGCAACTTTCATCCTCTCAAAGCAAAACTATGCTGCATCATGTTTCCGAAATACCCCTTTCAATGCAACTTTTATGTTGCAACCTGCTCGGCAACATTGCAACACTATAAAACATAGCATCAAACCTCCTTGAAGTATGCAATAGTTTTTCAAACAACAATTTGAAGTTAACTATCAGAGAAATGACTGAAAAGTTTTTGTTTTGTTTTTTTAACACGACACGATGTTTAGTAGACGACAATTGCATTGTCGTGGTTTGGGCTAACGTTGTTGGTTCGTTCACTTCGTTGTTCGTGTACGATGTCTCGTGTTTTGAGGCATCGCCAAAAATTCATTGCATACTTTCGTGGGTTTCGTGTGTGCATTGTGGTGCATGGGTGAGTGTGTCGGTGTGTGTGTCTCTGTTTCGGTTTTTGTTGATTCTTTCATTTCGCCATTCTTCCACTACTGCTGACTGGGCCATGATGTTGATGTTGTAGCAGTAGTAGTAGTCGTCGTATATGGTTGTTGGCCACCATTGTTGTAGTTTAGGTCTTTGTGTCTGCAATTTAGACGTCATTCCATGGAGCTGCACAAAATGAAAATGAAAAAATAAACAAACAAAAAAATGAAGGAAACTATTCGTTTTGTTGTTACGATGATGATAATGATGATTTTCATTACTTACTTAGCCAGTTAGTTCTCGGATATTATTCTCGAACGGTTGTGGACAACAAGTTCGTATGGTGTTGTTCTCCAGTCGTTGGTCGTTGTGGTAGCACCGGCAATGTTGCTCGTCGTAATGTTGGAGCACACGACGATAACAACGACGGGGGCCCAATGCAATGCATTTCGTTGGGTTTTCGTTATTGTAGACCTGGTCTATGTCGGTCGGTCGGTAGGTTTGTTTGTCTGTCTGCTGCTGGCTGCTTGTGTCTGCAAGTGTTGGGCCACCAGGCCATCACCAACACCAGGCAAGGCATTGGTATGTAGCCATGGTGTGGCTGTGCATGTGTCTGTTCGCTGTGTTGAATTGAAAAGGGCCAATGCGCTTTTTAACGAACAGCGTAAGGATCAGTTTAACGCGAATTACGGTTACGAAAGGATGCTTATGCATAAGAATGTAATAAACGTAAACAATACAAATTTGAATGCGGAGAGTGTATAAAAAATTTCCAAAAAAAGAATAAAAAAATAACGGAAAAAGAGAACAACAATACGAACGAAAAATAAAACAACAAAAAACTCCAAAAAGGATCTTTTGTGTTCACGAAAAGTTATCAAATTAATATTCGGAATTTCGAATTTAAAAATCTGGTTACAAAATAATTCCCACTCCTTAATTTTTGAA
Organism: Musca autumnalis; assembly: GCF_047663935.1. Taxonomy (NCBI): domain Eukaryota; kingdom Metazoa; phylum Arthropoda; class Insecta; order Diptera; family Muscidae; genus Musca; species Musca autumnalis. The sequence goes on along the minus strand of NW_027411977.1, from coordinate 213,755,409 downwards.
TTCTCATCATATCAAACATTTGTGTCTGTGTGTGGTAGTGCGTTACAAGAATTCTCCTCATCCCCTCCTCCTCACTTCAATTTTAGTATCATTTCGAAATACCAACGGAATCGAACTGACCTTCCTCAATCCAATAACGGTTAGTAAAGAGTGTTCTTTTTGTGTATCTTTTGAGAAGAAAAAAAAGAGAGAAGAGAAAAAATAAATTGCATAAAAATTAATTTAAATTTCTTTGCCTACATTTAGGCTGAAAATGTGAATTAATATTTTAGTGAGTGAGTATTAAACTATAAAAAATTACGTGTGTCTGTGTGTATGAAACAGGTGGGGGGAAGTGCAAGTGTTAATTAATTCCAGTAAATGAATTTAGGTTGAGATGCATTGTTTGTTTTTATTACAAAAACTTTACATAACCTCGTTTCGAAAATTCCTAGTGAAACGGCCATCCTCAAAGTGGGCAATATCTTTCCATTAGTTTAAATTTATATTTTTTCGGATATAATTTATATATATATAAAAATTATTTATATAAATTTATCTTTAAAGTACGCACACTTTCCATTATTTGAAATTATTAAAGATATTTGAAAAAAGAAATTAAATAAAAAATAATTTAACATCGTCCTTAAATTAGACATTCGTACATCATTATTTTAAATAATTAAAATAAAATAAAAATAAATTAAAAGCATACTTTTTTAGAAATTTAAATCTAATTTCACTTTTTATTTTGTATTTGTCTTTATTTACATATTTTTTACTAATTAAAAATATTTTATTTTCACCTTATTAAGGCGAAGTCAATTTTTGATGGTATATTTAACTGTTTCACTTATGAGATGAGCTATTATGACATGAGATGTACATAAAATACTTGTCAATGTACCTCTTATGTCATAATAGCTTAACACAAAAAAGAAACAATTAAAAATAAAAACATAATTTTTCCTAAAATTTCAAATTAAAAAAAAAACAAAAACAATAATATAAGTTGATACTTAAAGCAGGTCTTTATTTTCATTATTTTAAATTATTGAAAATTTTTTTTCATAAAGAAAAAAATCTAAAAAATTTTAAATAATTTCGCCCTTAAATAGAGTTTAATACATTGTAATTTAATTGGTTTTCTAATTTTGTGATGTTCTTTATATAATGTTCTTGTATTTTAAATAATTTCCTTCTTAAAGTAGGTAATCTTATTTCATTATTTTAAATTATTAAACAATTTTTTTCTCAAAAAAAAAAAAAAAAAAAATTTAAACATAATTTATAAATTTTTTTGGTAATTATGAAAAAAATTTTATTATTATTATTAATTATTATTAATTTAATTGGTTTTCTAATATTGTGATGTTCTTTATTTGGTGTTCTTTATTTTTAAATTATTGGAAATGTTTTTCATAAATAAAAAATTTTTAAATAATTTCGTCTTTAATGTAGGCAATCTTTTTTTTATTATTTTAAATTATAAAAAATAGTTTTTCTAAACAAAAAAATTTAAACATAATTCTTCAATTGTTTTGTAATAATGAGTAAATTTTGTGATGTTCTTTATTTTTAAGTTGTTGAAAATGTTTTTTCATAAATAAAAAAATTAAATAATATTGTCCTTAAATTAGGCAATCTTATTTCATTATTTTAAATTATGGAAATTATTTTTTTTTTCTAAACAAAAAAATGGAATTTTAATTTATCACAATTTTTTGTAATTATGAGGAAATTTTTATTGGGAGTAATACAATTTAATTTAATTGTTTTTCTTATTTTGTGATGTACTTTCTTTTTTTTTTGATATTTTTATACGCCAAATGCTTCTTTCATTGTCAATGTATGAGTATAGTTTTGTTTATTTTTGTTTGATTTTAATTATATGAAAGAATTATAATGTAATTTTTTTTATTTTTTCGCCAGTAAATATTGAGATTTCATGAAAATAATAGAAGAAATGTTTCAAAATATTTTGCGATATTGATGTAGAAATTTCAAGAAGGAAATTATTTTATCAACTAATGGCATGTTTCTCTAAGATGATTCGAATTCAAAGTCGTTCGAATTACTGTCTGTTGTTCCAGAAAATGTTTGTTTGATTGAAAATAAAAAGTATTCAAATATTTTTTTAAAACAGAAGTTTTGGATATGAAAGACGTACTACAAACTACGGCGAAAAAAATCGATAGTAATATGATGATGATATTGAAAAAATTATTTCTAGAAAAGAAGGTGTAAAATTGCCGCGCCTTTGGAAAGAAAGAGATTAAATTTTAAATTCACCCATGCAACATTGCAACGATATACATATGTATAAATAGGAGCTCCAAATGCCGAAAATTGTAACTCGAAAGATTTCAGTTTTTATTTTCAACTATGATTTTAAATATTTGTTTCGCGTTTAATTGGAATTCTTATGCAAGCGTTTTATTTGAGAGGTTCCCTCATGAAGAAAAATATACTACTGGATGTTAAGCGAAAAATTATTTTCTAGCTTTTAGTGCATTTATAAATAAAACACTGTAGCTTAATTTTTTTTAAATTATTTATTTTTTTTTAACTTTTTAGTAAATACAATTTTGTTGACCACTGAGAGCCCCCATAACCAAATTACAGCCAATGTTGGCTGAAAATGTAGATATAAACTTTAAAATGCCTGAAATCAGGTGGTACCATTATATGGGGGCTATACCAAAACCTGGACCTATTTTTGGTGTGGAAGTGTCTGTTCCATTGGGAACAAATTACAGCCAATTCGGGCTAAAAATGAAGATAAAATCCTTAAAATACCTATAGGAAAAATGGAGCCATATTGGTTTTGGTTTCATATTCATGTATTGCCTTCCATATGTGAAATGTTTCGCAAAGTTTTAGTTCGATTGGCCAATTGTAACAGTTTTAAAGATGAGTTACTAGATTTGAACTAAACATACATGAAACAAAGCAAGTTAAATAAAACGCTGTAAAAATTAGAAAAAATTTAATTTGAATAGATATACTGAAAATAGCATATATTGAATACTTCAACATGAAAGATAAAAGTATTGCAATTTAAATGGAAAATGTTGCATTGCTAATCATAACATGAAAACATTAGCTAACAATATGGGCACTATAACTTTCGTATGAATCAACCGATTCGATCCAAATATTATATGTATGTATATCGTAATATTTCTTCCAGACATATGTATATTGCTCATGAAATATTTCATGCCTTGGGTAACTCCCACACTAGATTCCAAAATGTTTCTCAAAAGTGCAGTTTAAAGACATGTTTCAGGTAATTTTAAAGCTTTAGAGGATAGAGATCAAGTCCATACTTTCGTGGAAAAGTCCATTCTTCTGACGAAATTGCCCAAAAGCAATTTCATTAGCGGAATAACTAACGAAATTAATGACTCAAACAATTAGACATAGTTTCAAGATGGACTATGTCGGTCCATTCCTTCAGGTACCTCCTCCGTAAAACACTTTTGCTATTCAATCCAGTTTATGGCTATTCCTTTGAATCTTCACTCAATTCTCTCACTAAAGTTGTTAATAGTATTTGTGGTTATTGTTACAACGCTATAATTTTATTCTCCGTTCTTGTCTAGATAGTGGCCGAATGTTCCAAAAATAACCCAAGTGGTATTAGTGGTATAAGATGAATTAAAGGTTTTTTGGTGTAGAATGTGTCAATAGGGCCTTTCAGTGGAATAATTTGCCTCACACTTTATGATGTCAACTCCACAAACGTTTAGAAAGGTACGCTGGACCCTTCCAAAACTTCTTTATTAATAAGTTTTTTTTTTTAAATAAGGGATCTGTTTATTACAAAATCTACTGTTTCATTTAATTAATACTTTAAAAATCTCACTTAATTTAAACTATAAATTATTGCAATATTTAATAAAATGTATATGGCTACATTGAAAAACACTAGAATGACCGATTTGGACAGAATGAAATAAATAAAAATTAATTTTTGTAAACGAATCTACAAATCGTCAATTTCTTGTTTTGAATTTGTTTTTTGGAAATTTTAGTTGTAGATTTAAAAGTTTAACTCTAAAGACTTTTGTTGGTTCTAATTCGAATTTTTCCATTCACAGATTGCCATTAATTTTTTAATTAATTATTTTTCGACTTTTCGTTTTAATAGTTTCAATTTTAATTCTTCCATTTTAAATTCCACTTCGAATAATTCCAATTTGAAGCTTTCCATATGAAATTCAGTTATTTAAAGTGATATTCAAATTTGTATCAATGTGTAAAATTAAAAAATAATTAAATTGGAGATAGAAAATTATTATATTTATAAACTCATATATAAATTAAAAAACTCAAATTACATATTAAATAATATGATACTCAAATGAGCGTTGTTAAAATTAACATTTCAAATTTTAAATGAAAATTTCTAATTTTTACTCAGTTCCAAAACCTACAAAAGTCCACTATTTTCGAAATTTTTAAAAAGTGTTCCTTTATGAATTTGTCGAAAAATAGGAGATTCTTGCAGGTTCTGGAACAGAACGATTGAAAGAAACTGAATTCTAATATATTTAGTGAAATTCTAATTTGAAATTGTATAACATTTTGCAAAACTTTTAAGGTAACCTTGTGCAAACAATTAGAGCTGAGGATTTTAAGAAAGTACAGACCCAAACGTCAAAAGCCCTTGTTGGTTTTTTTTTGTGTCAGATCCAGCTTTGTTTTTTATGGCCCACTTAAACATGGTTAAATATTGACTTTTTAAAGCAATTCTGGGATATATGTATCTCTGAAACCTATGTGAGTCTTCATCTGACCTCTAAAGCATATTTGTAGATAAGGGCAAGAGTAACATATTGTCAGAAGTAATGAACCGAAAAACTACATTTATTGCATCAAATTTTATAAAATTTAGAAAATGTCCATAATTTGTATACATTTCGCACCACATCCCCAAAACCGTTGATTTTTTTTTAATGTTTTCTTTTGAAAAAATATGTAATACATAACACTTCAGAACATGCCATTGCACAGTGTCCAATTTTCCGAAAAAAATTTAGGATCCCACTGCGTGTAGTTATGAACAAATATAAAGGTTTCTTGAATTTTTTTGTTGTCTCAATATTTAAGTTGTTTATAAAACTATGATAATATGTAAAATAAACAACGGGTTCTTAATACTTTTTTTTGTAATTTTTTTATGTGACATTTTGTCTTGCAGATATCAGGAAAAATGTCTAAAATTGTCTTTTTCATTTCAAAAAAATCAAAAAAAAAATTTTGATACTACATCAATGATTTTTGGTACATAGATTAAGAAAAAAATAAGCATTCCAAATCTGTTTTCGTTACTAACTTCGATCGTTGCGCGCAAAAGATATGACTGTTTTAATTATGATAATTAGAAAAAATTCTAAAAAAATCGCGGCTTAATATTGTTAGCTGTTATATCCTATTATCGTGAACTGAATTCGTAACCTTTGCGATGATGCAAAAAAATAATCGCAAAGTCTCAATGGATTCGCGAAAAATCAAATTTGTTAAATAATTTCACGTATTTACAAACATATTTTTGTATATATATATACATATTTTCCTTGATTCAGAATGTCAGAATATAGCATGGGGTAACTTCCTGGCGTATAGGTATGATTTAGAGTTTTGATGTATTCTAGGACCTTTAATAAAATTTCATGGCAAACAAATTTCTAGAATAGTTTTGGTCCGATACGATCACATTTTGTGGGAGATTTTAACGACTTGTGGAAAAAGGGACAAAAAAGATCCCTTTTTCGACTCGCACGAGGGTTAATTTTTTAAGAAAAATATTTCTCGCATTCTTGTCAGTAAAGTTACCAAAGATAAAATAGAAGAAGCTCGTACCCCTATTTTAGTTTCTTGGTTTTTTATGACAAAATTGATACCGATGTTTCCTTGGTATGTAATGCAAATAGAGATTTCATTTCTTTGGTGACTTATAGTAAAATTTAGCGGAAAATATTTTTGTCTTTGACGCCGTTCTTCTAAAATGATGTGCTGTATTACAATTTTGCCAAAACTCACATGAAGTACGATCTTAACCCTAAAATGTTTTTTTTTTTTTTAATTTTGCATATTTCTGGAAATTAGGTAAGATAAGGTGTTTTCATATATTCTAGGACCTATAATAAAAATTGATGGCGAACAAATTTGTAGAATATTTTGATCTGATACGATCACATTCTATAGGAGTTGTGGCCAAAAACCCCCTTTAATAACCGTCTGAGGGTTAAAAAATATAAAAAATTAAACCAGCATGACTCTACAGGGGTTTATGTAGTCTCAATATGTACTTTCAAAAAAAATGCGTACTAGAAGCTGTTTGTATTTTCAGTGTTGCACAGTGTAATCAAACTACATATAAAATTCTTTAGTTTTTCGATATTTCATAAAATTTAATTTTTTTTCATTAAATTTTATTAAAATTATTATATTGTGTTTATATTATTTATTATTTTATTTTATTTTATTTTGACAGCAAATTAAGCTATTAGCTGGTTTTTATGGATGATCTTATAGGTAGGCCCTGCCCTCAGCCTTCTAGGTAAGGTACTATTACAAATGTGTCGAGCTACAAAAAAATCATATATTTATAAATTTATAACATCAAAGCGGCGGTACCGTACTCACTAAGACTCCAAAATGTCAAATTTCAGCCAATTTAGTTCAAAAATGTGCCCAGAAAACAAAAAAAAAAACTTTAAGGGACTGTTTCACTATCTCGAAAGAAAATGATTGCGAAGGAAAAACACCTAAACTTTGGTTTTCATTGCATTATTGACTTTGTGTTTGCTTTAAATCAACTATACAATTTTAAAATCATACACGAGTTTTGTTGTTTTTCTTTCGTTTTCATTTTCGTTCGACATAGTGAAACAGGCTGTAAATGTTATATGTGTGCCATATCAAGATGTACGCCTATAATATTTTTTTGTTTACTCGTAGACAACGTTATATTTAAAATTTTAACTAAATCGGTTGATTATTGTAGGTAGAATCTTGAAAATACATAAAAACGGATGGTCGCCGCTAATATATTGAGATATTTATAGTTCGAGACCTCCTCTAAATTTGTATATATTGATATACTGGGTTCTCGTGTGTATATTAAACCCTCATACAAAAAATTATCAACATCCCAGCAAAAATACTCATTACAAATTGGCCTACTTTCTCATTATTTTAACACGGGCATGTCATAGGGAGTAAGTACTTATTTTTTGGCCACTAAAAAGTAGATAAATAAGTAGTTACTCCCTGGTTACTTCAAGTCGTAACTACTTATTTAAGTACTTATTTATTTACTTTTAAGTGCCAAAAAATAAGTACTTACTCCCTATGACATGCCCGTGTTAAAATAATGAGAAAGTAGGCCAATTTGTAATGAGTATTTTTGCTGGGATAAGTCAATGTTTTCATGTAGCCATAAACAACTGTACTTCCCGATTGCAGGTATTTCGAATATTTTTTGCCTAACCTAAATTCGGTCTACTCAGCCGTCTTAATTGAAAAATGTGGGTAAATTAAAAATTAGTAAAATTGGAGGTCACCCTTTTATGGTGACTATTCATTTGTTGAAGGATCTTTTTCTTGCCTATATTTTGATGCGAATTTTCATTAAATGGAGCTATACTGAAAGGTGAGCCCATGTCGATAAATTTTGATGTAGGTGGATACAATTTTGGTCAAATCTATTGTTGGTCCATAAACCTTTTGGTATATTTTGGGAGGAATAATACGATGTGCAACGTTTGAACAAAGTCCATTGCTACCTTCGAGAGTTATCGTTTACAGAAAATTTTGAACTTTTGTTGGGGAGTTACCCAAAGGAGTGGACCGATATGACCCATCTTCGAACATAAACTAAGTTTGGACAAAATATTACGGTTCGAACCGGTTGACCAGTTCGAAAGTTATTGTGCGCATCAGCCTGACAGACAGACGGACTTCCTCCGGAAAAGCATGTACCGTTGTAAATGAGGCCGCTACAACAACCTATTGAATAAAGAATCAAACCGATGTGAGAGGAGCTCTTAAGCTTGACTTTATCCGACTACTCGGAGGAGTGGACCGATATAGTCCATATTCCAACCTGATACATGACAGGATAAAATAACACGATGTGCGAAGTCTGCACCAATCAAAAACTCCCTGCTACAATTATCTTGCGTATTTGCCGTTTTGGTTGTTGCCGTCAGGGTTACTTGGAGCTTTTAGGCCAATATCTCAGGAAGTATAAACATGCTCAAGAAAAAATGGTACCCTCGTAAAGGGAGCCACAAGGACAAGTTATTGAAAAAAATGTCAAAACGATCCGATAGGAGCTTTTAAGTTTGGACTAAATCGATTGCTCCCTTCGAGAGTTATCCTTCACACAATTTTTAACTTTTGTGGGGGTGGTACTGGAAGGAGTGGACCGATATGGTCCATCTTCGAACTTTAACTAAGTTTGGACAAAATATTACTATACCCAAAATTTTGTTGGAATCGGTTGATCCGTTCGAGAGTTATCATGCGAACCAGCCAGCCATACAGACGGACGGACATGGCTAAATCGACTCCAAAATATCTGCAACGAATTTCGTCCAAACATACTTGGGGTCTAAAATCGTTATTTCGATGAGGCACATTTTTGGTCGTATCAAAGTGTGTAAAAACCAAAAATGTTTTACAATCGATGAATCCGAGTTTCAACCATTCAGAATTCGCGAACTGTTAACATATTCTATATAGTATGACTGAAATTATTTAAAATTAAGTGTTTTAGGAGAGATCCCATAATGCCGACCATTAAAATTAATTGTCGTGGAAGCTGTGTTGGCGTCAATGCAGAAAAATGGGTAAAAATGCGTTGAAGCCAACACGTTTTTATGTGTCCTTCCGATTTCTGGCTTAACCTTCCATTATCTACACTTATGCCCTAAGAAAGAATGACAGGATACTCAATGGGCAACATTATACTAGTGTATGATTTTTCGATTACCCACTGCATCCACCTAAGATTGCTATTTTTTGAATTTTTTTAATAATCCAGATGCGCAACAAGATAATATTCCAAACTCATAAGAGGATTATAGATCTCGTAATTTGCATCCTAGTAATTGTTGTCTAAAGGCCAAAATTTTATGCCTGAATTTTCTTAAAGAAACCTATTTTTTATATGTAAAATTTACAAGTGTCATTCAATTAGTTACCTTTGAACCCCGTGTGATTTTGGTTTTTATACCCTACACCACACAGTGGTAAAGGGGTATTATGTCTTTGTGCATTTGTATGTAACATACAAAAGGAAACGAAATAGACCCATGGTTCCTTTTGCGGATATACATATAATCACTTTCTGAGTCGATTTATGCATGTCCGTCCGTCCGTCTGTCCATGTATTTTCGTTCGCATTTTTTGTCCGATTCAGCTAAAAATTGGGGACTAAAATTTTTGGCCATAGGAAGAACGCTATTGCTTTTGGTGAAAATCGGTTCATATTTGGATATAGCTCCCATAAATAACAATAAATGTGTAAAATAATTTTGAAATCGGTCCAGATTTGGATATAGCTCCCATATATATTTTCGCCCGATTTCACGTATTTGCTGCACCAAACAAATCATTTAGGTCCGATTTTGATGAAATTTAGAAAATTTGACTGAATTCGGTCTAGAAATAAGTGTGCCAAATTTCCCGATTTCACGTATTTTCTATACCAAACACGCTATGTATGTCCGATTTCAATGATATTTGGAATGTGTGACTGAAATAAATGTGCCAAATTATATCGAAATCGGTTAAGATTGGGATATAGCTTCCATATATATTTTACATATTCACAGTGGTGTAGGGTATCATATAGTCGGCCCCGCCCGACTTTGATCCTTTCCTTACTGGTTTTATTTTATTTTCTTTTTTTTTTCTTTTTGATAAGTGCAAAGTGGCACAGGTCCCTCTATTACATATTTATTTTATATATGAAAGATCTTCCACTCAATAAAAATTATCCTCAGCAAAAGAAAATAAAAACTATTACATGTCACTACGACATGTCGACAAAAAAGTAGTTACTCTTTGGCTACTACAAGTCGTAACTTCTTATTCGTCGACTTTCAGTAGCCAAACAAATAACAAATGATTTGTGGTGACAAGATCGAGAATCCTGCCGCCATTTTAGTTAGGGGCGTTAGGCTTTTTGCAGCTATCAGTCTATTACCTCAGTTATAAAAAACCAAATTATCTATTATATAACTCGAGTTTTTATATCCATTAGGGGCATCATGATGGCCCACTATAAAAAAATGGCTTTATCATTGAGTTTATCCATCAATAGATAGAACATTTCTTTAGCATGATTTATTTATTTCACGGAATGCATATTAATTCTATCACTTTAATAAAATAATATTTTCTTTTTCTATTTTCAGGCAAACTGAAACAATAAACTCTAAAAAATAACAAAATATCAATAAAAACTCTTTAATTAAGGCTCCTGAAAGTATGCTACGTAATTACGTTTAATTAATTAAGAAATTAAAATATTAAACTTAAGCACACCATATCATTTGCAAAAGAAAATTCAAACAACATTACAAAATAAAATAAAAACTTCAATAAATCTTAGATTTAAAATAAATACTTAGCTTATGTATATGTAATTATGTGTTTACTCAATTAAATGGCTTAAAAAATAATAATTTAACAACAATAAATTTAACTTGGAAATTATTTGAAAATAAACTGTCTTGAAATCAAATTTCGAACACAAGAGAACGCTCGCTTAAAATAAGAACGGTTGTGAAAACAAAATAAAATAAAACACAGTGAAAAAACTAACATTCAAATATTTTGAGGTTATAAGTGTAAAGGAATTTAAAAAATAAACACAACTCAACAAAAAAAAAATAAAAAATATTAAATAAAATAAAAAAAAACTTAAATAATCACAAATAGCAAAGAAATCAATTCAGGAGCAAACAAATACAATAAATAAAATTAATAAAAATATTTCAATATTTTTATATGAACCTATTAAATCCATATCAAGACGAAATTAAATATAGAAAAAAAAACTCCAAAAGAAAATACATATTTACCACACCATTGAACCTAACTAGAGCAGATCCAACTGGAAAAAATATTTCAAGGCACAGCTAAATTTATAAAGACAAAACACTCTCTGCTAAGTAAAAAGTAGGCAACAAACAAACAAGTTTTGGTGTACAATAAAAAGTTGTCAATGTGTGACACCCTGTGTTAGAACTCAAAAAACTAAAATTTCAATTGATAAATACTTTAATGTGTCACCCCGTGTCCATCAACCATTAGACCAACAAATATTTCTAATCACGCTGGCTATGCAACAAACTCTAAAATCTCTTCACAATAAAAATCAAATAATTTTGAATTCATCTTTCATTCAATCGTAACGCCATACTTAAATTCAAAACAGTACTTGAGTGAGTTACCCTGTGTTGGGAAGTCAATAAGCAAATTAATAACTCAAAGTAAAACTGCACCATAAATAGAGACCTCAGTGTTTGATCATGAATAATTAATTTATAAAAAAAACTTTAAATTTTATGCACTTTTTGCAAAACCGAAAAAAGAAAAATACCTTTTTGTGTGTCACCCTGTGTTCATCACTCCATTAAATAACAAAGAAAAATTAAATTAAAAATATACTCCAGTGTATTGTCAATCCAATATTAAATGTGTCCCATCATCAATTGTGTTAGTGTATGCGGTGTCTCATATTTGCATATGTGTGTGTGATGTTTGTGTTTAGTGTTAAATAATTGTGCAAAAAATAAAATAACTTCAACTAAATTATCAAAACGCCATCATCAACAACAACAACAACACCTACACAAAAGAAAATAAAATTCTCATTCAATTTGCATAAATAGCCATTCTAAAATAAAACATTCAACCATAGAGCGATACCAAAAACATTTCAATTGAAGAGAAACAGCCATTATTTGAAAATCTATTTCAATTATCACATTTGTAATTGAATTTTTATTGTGCAAATCGTCAACAACATCATGGACATCAGCATCTCCAGCCAACATCAATGAATTGTCGTCGACATCAGAATTGACGAATCGAATCGTTCGAAAATTATTCCATCAATTATAAAATAATAAATTCCACAAACAACCATTCGAAAAAAATTGGTAAGTTTTTTTCTCGGCTTTTATGTAACTAAATTATTGAATTTTGCATAAAATAGAAATATGACAGTGGCATTTTAACATTTGACACTTGCTCAAATGAAATTAGAATAAACTGAATACCCAAAATATTAAATAATTTTGTTTTTTTTTCATTTTGATAAAAGGTTGTATATAAAATATAGATATAGAAAATTGTAATTGAAACTAATATAATTTTAATATCACACTAGAAACTGTTAATAATGGGATAAACAAAGAGTGATTCATTGTGTGGTGCATACTTTTAGGTGATATCCAAGTGAATACAACTACATGAATATTTTTGAATCATTCTGTGATTTGTTTTAAAAATTTCGCAGAGTTTTTCTCAAAGCAAAACAAAAAAGCTTAAAGCGATATATTTTTAGAAACGAATTCTGTTACAACAATTTTGAAGATTTAACGGGGAAATATAATTTATATTCTCTATATAAAAAAATATTTAAGGATGCATTGGGACGCCATTAACATATGTTTTAGGAAAAAATAAACATTATAGTATCAAGGGATGTGGTAGATTTTCGTTATATAGAAGATATATTAAAGATCTTTCATTGTTAAAATAGATAAGGCTCTTTTAAAAATAACTTCTCTTGTCCCGACAATTTTTAACCGGACCGATCATTGTCTTATTCATCCAATTTTCGATAACATGCTTTGGTGATGCCATCAGAGTCCTGGTGTTCCCGCCATGAAGGTGGCTCCCTTATGTCTTTCTAATAGGTTCGCCGTTACTCGTGGTCATTGCTTGAGCTAACGAGAGTAATCTTTGCAATTCGTTACGTTAGACTATGTCGCTATATAATAGGTACATGTAGATATCAGAAAGCATTTCTGTAGTAGGGTCATCAGTCTGGTGCCTGATTTGTCATTTGGCAACATTTTTTAACTTCATTCTGACTCCTTTACATCTCGGGTTACATTTTATACACTCAGCATTTATGCTAACGAGGGAATATGAGTAAAGGACAAAAAAAAATTAGTTTGTAGTTTACCAGTAACTATGACTATTACCGGATCAAATTAAGTGTTTTCGAGAAAAAACAAGTAAAAAAGTATCAGTCAGCTGAGCCGACAGAGATATACCCTCAGCCACGTACCCGAAGAAAAAAAGTTAACACAATACTTTTGTAGGTTTTTTAGCTGTTGGGAAAATTTTCCAAGATGCAAAGGGCCGCAAAAAACTACATGTTGCAACAAAATTCAGAATGATCCAAGACGAGTGCAGTTTTTCCAAACTTTCCGAATATGTACTAGGACCTAATACAAATCTGTAGGAAATATTTTTTTCTTTATTAGTCTATGGATATTTTCCTTACAGACTATATAATTAAAAATGTTGTACTTAATTTTCTGAATTTAAATACATATATTAATATTTTACTTTTCAATTTACAAAGTTTGAGCTAAATCAATTTCTCTTGAAGAATGGTTATTAGCCAGTTTAGGTGGTGCCGGTAGGATTTTCTAAACCTTTTTGGGTCATTATCTCAGGAAGCTTGGACTTGCCCACGAAAAAAATTACAACGTCGTAACAGAGGCCGCAAGTGCAACCTGCTGCATCACAAATTAATAAGATCAGAGAGGAGTTGTTAAACTATATTTTTTCCAAATTTTGTATGGGAGGTACCCAAATGAGTGGACCGATATAGTCCATATTAGAACCCGATCTATGCCTGAAAGTAATATTACCAATAGCAAAGTTTGGCTCAATTCGGCGAAAAATTTTAAAAAATCTTGGCGAAAATTTTTAAACCTTTGTGGGGGAGGTACCGGAAGGAGTGGACCGATATGGTCTATCTTCGAACTTAAACTTAGTTTGGGCAAAATATGGGATGAACCAAAAATTTGAACCAAATATGTTGATCCTTTCGAGAGTTATCGTGCGCTCCAACTACGACCCACGGTATTATATGGGTTGTTTGCAGTTTTTGTGCTGATTTCTGGGGAAGTATGGACTTGCTCCTGATAAAAATTATATCGTAGTAATGGGGGTAGTGAATACAAGTGGCTGCAACAAAAATCAAAGCGATTCGAGAGCAGGCCTTAAACTGCACTTAAGCAAAATTTTGTGCAGGAGGTACCCGAAAGAGTCGACCAATAGGGTCCATATTGGAACCTCATCTATGTCTGGTAGAATGTCACGATATGCAAAGTATGGACTACTTCGGTTACTCCCTTCAAGAGTTATCGTGCGGACAATTTTTCCGAACATTTTTGAACTTTTGTGGGGGAGGTACCTGAAGGAGTGGACCGATATGGCCCATTTTCGAACTTAAATCAAATCTGGACAAAATATTTCGATACCCAAAATTTGAACCGAATAGAGTTACAGTGCGCACCAGCCAGACAGACAGACGGACGGACATTGCTAGATCGACTCAAAATTGTCTGAAACGGATATCTTACAAACATACTTAGGGTCTAAAACCATTATTTCGATGAGGCACATTTTTGGTCGTATCAAAGTGTAAATACCCTCTTTAGCCTAAAGGTTGTGGGTATAAATATTTAAAAATCCACGCTTGTAACCCAGTAGGGAAATACAATTTATATTTTCTATATAAAAATTTACTGAAGAGCTGGGCTGGGATTAAAATCTATTTTAGGTAAAAACAAGTAAAAAAGCGTTAAGTTCGGCCGGGCCGAACTTTTCATACCCTCCACCATAAAATATTCTGAACTAAAATGGAATAATTAGTTTTCATTCCTGTCCCCAACTTTAAGTGGATACGTTGAAATGTCACATAATGTACATAAAATGTTTCATTCGATAGGCCCTTTTTATGGTGCCTATATCTAACTATGTATGTTGAAAATTTTTGTGGGCTAGAAATTGGGAGGTACCGTTGGGAGGTACCTCCCGATAAAACATCAAAATACCTGAAATCAGGCGGTAAGGTTATTTGGGGGCTATTCCAAAACATGGACCTATGTCCACTAGTTATATAAGTTTACTGACACTTAAGAACCCTAAATGTCAAATTATATCCACATCGGTCTCAAAATGTTGCGAAAAACAACAAAATACCGTAAATCGGGGGGTTCCGTTATATGGGGGCTATACCAAAACGTGGACCGATATAGCCCATCATCGAACTTGACCTGCCTGCAAACAAAAGACGCATTTTCCCAAAATTTCAGAAAATATTGGTGGAGAGGTGTGGTGACCACTAAGAACTTCAAATGTCAAATCTTCAAATTACAGCTAATTCGGTGAAAACTTGTAGGTAAAAATCTCAAAATACCTAAAATCGGGAGGTACCGTTATATGGGGCTATACCAAAACATGTACCTATGTTCATAATTTTTTCGAATATAAGTTTTTTGGTTACTAAGAACCCTAAATATCTAATTATAGCTAATTCGGTCTATAAATGTGACTTAAAACGTCAAAATACCTGAAATCGGGCGCTAACGTTTTATGGGGGCTATTCCAAAACATGGACCTATGTCCACAAGTTTTCTTATATAAGTTTATTGACCCTTAAGAACCCTCAATGTTAAATTATAGCTACATCGGTCTGAAAATGTAGCTAAAAACGTCAAAATACCATAAGTCGGGGGGTACCGTTATATGAGGGCTATACCAAAACCTGGACGTATGTCCATAAGTTTTCTTATATAAGTTTATTGACACTTATGAACCCTAAATGTCAATTTATAGCTAAATCGGTCTGAAAATGTAGCTAAAAACGTCAAAATACCGTAAGTCGGGGGGTACCGTTATATGAGGGCTATACCAAAACGTGGACCTGTGTCCACAAGTTTTGTTATATAAGTTTATTGACACTTAAGAACCCTAAATGTCAAATTATAGCTAAATCGGTCCGAAAATGTAGCTAAAAACGTCAAAATACCGTAAATCGGGGGGTACCGTTATATGGGGGCTATACCAAAACGTGGACCGATATCATCATCGAACTTGACCTGCCTGCAAACAAAAGACGCATTTTACCAAAATTTCAGCGTCCTATCTCCATTTTTGTGGATGCTAGAGTGATTACCACAGACGGACGGACGGACGGACGTGCACAGATCGACTCAGAATTTTACCCTGATCAAGAATATATATACTTTATAGGGTCGCAAATGAGTATTTCAATGCGTTACAAACGGAAAAACAAATTTAATATACCCTCCATACTATGGTGGAGGGTATAATTAAATAAATAATATCAAGAGACGCTATATAGAAGACATACTGCAAAATTTGTTGGACTACGGATACCCCAAATGTCTAAATTATCTACCCTATTCTCATTTTATTTATTTTATTCGTTCCAATAAAATGAATACGGTTAAAACAAAAGAAAAACGGCACGGTGCTCTTGAATCAAATTTAAATGGAAGGTGCTTACACCTGGGAAGTTTTTGCGGATTCTGAAACTGTAATGTTATTAGATGGGAAAAATCAAGAAACAAAAAAATCGCCGGCTTTTTAAATAAATCGCGATTCAAGTTGACATTTTAGCGGTTGTATAGGTTTTCACGATTTTGCTTAGAAACCGCAAGTTCTATGAAAATGAAACCGAAGAAAATGTTGAACTTCAATATCTCAAAGATGGTAAAACCTACGAAAATACCGTAAAGGCCAATCTTGTAGAGAATTTTGATTGCTACAACAATTTCTTTTTCCCATTTTTATACGACTTGCGGTTTCAAAGCAAAATCGCAAAAACCTAAACAAACCCTAAAAATGTCAACTTGAATCGCGATTTATTTAAAAAGCGCTCCGGCGATTTTTTTTTAGTTTTTTGATTTTTCTCATCTATGAACATTGTAGTTTCAGAATCCGGAAAAACTTCCCAGGTGTAAGCACCTTCCATTTAAATTTGATTCAAGAGCACCGTGACGGTTATAATGAATTAAATACTGATCCACCAAAAGATTTTTATAAACATTGATATGTTTAAAATATTGATTTGCGAAAAGATCTTTATAAATATTTTTTTAAAGGACCAAATAAATCACTCAATCATGATTCCTAGTTAGAACGTATTACGGCTATAATTAAGAAAAATGTTGACCAAAACACATCTGTACACTTTTAGAACACATGGTGAATATTTCTTTAAAGAAAATGTCTTCTTAGTCCAAATAGGATGCTTTTTGTTTTTAATATTTCCTTCAAGGAGGTCACCTTCAAAAAAGTGATATAATTCAAAAAAACTCAAAAAATCGCACCTTGGCAATTATGTAGTTGATTCAGAACCCTTTGCTGAAGATATTCCCATTGGCAGAATTTCAGACAAATTTGGACAATTTTGTAAAAGTCTATAATATAAAACTATAATTTTGTAAAAAAAATAATTCTTAGGTTGTATCCTATATGACGATTTTTTCTGCGGTTACAAACATTTTGAAGAAAGTTATTTCTTAAAACAGAAAGTACACACCGCCACCATTCCACAAAATATCTACATACATATGTTTTTGATTATTACTAAACTCCTACAAATGGTGTTTAAATTCTGCTCTGAATTTTAATCTTTTTTAAAATTTTGTTTATTTTGTCTTCGAAAATTTGATTTTAACTTCGAATTATATCGCGAGTTTTGAATATTTTTGAAAACAAATTGCACATCCATAGAGTTTGAAATGTTCTTTCTTCGAATCAAATTAGAATACTTGCGTTATTAAAAGTGCAAAAATCGACTTTTTGCCTAAAAACCTGTCCAAATTACCTATAGTGCGATACTTTGGCAAGATTTACAAAAACAGCGTTTTTAAAAAATAGGGCCTAGTGGAGGTTCCCCGGCCCCTCCGAAATTTAACAAAATATTCAGCCTATTTTCACCATAGGACATCCCGGTACATTCTCTGAAATTTTTTGGAAAATCGGCTCAGTAGTTTCTAAAAAAGTGCGCGTGGTCGGGTCTTTAGGCTTCAATACTTAGGTCGGAGATTCAACCGCCATTGCCTCGCAAATTAATTTTCTCACCGATAGGTTTGTCAGTTTTGCTAAAATAACGTTTTTAAAAAATGGGACATACGGGAAGTACCCCGCCCCCTCCGAAAGTCAACAAAAATAAATAACCTTTTTCACCACGGGTCCCCCTGTTCATTCTCTGAAATTTTCAGGAAGATCGTTTCAGTACATATAACATATTTAAAAAGAGGGCGTGCTAAAATAGTTTATTTAAACAATTGGGCATAGGGGAGGTACCCAGAAATTCAACAAAATATGCAGCCTATTTTCACCATCTATCCCCCCTGTACATTCTCTGAAATTTTCTGGAAATGCGGTTCAGTAGTTTTGG
This sequence comes from Musca autumnalis, assembly GCF_047663935.1. NCBI lineage: Eukaryota > Metazoa > Arthropoda > Insecta > Diptera > Muscidae > Musca > Musca autumnalis. The sequence continues at coordinate 213,736,937 of NW_027411977.1, read as the reverse complement.
ATATATAACATATTTAAAAAATGGGCGTGCTAATATAGCGTTTTTGAAAAAGTAGAGCATGGAGGAAATTCAAACAAACATATATAGCCTATTTTCATCACGGGTGTTCCCTGTACATTTTCTGAAATTTTCAAGAACATACAAACATACATACTAATATACACACATTGCCTTTTATATATAAGATTTATTTCTATTTAGTAATTCTTCGTCCACAGCAGTTACATTATACGGCAGTTCGACACTATATTGTTCCAGCCAGCCCAGTTTGAAGTATTTAAAGTGTTTCTCATGTTGAACGGAACAACATTGTTATTTTTGTATACGTTTTAAAATGTATTTATTATACCCTCCACCATATTGAGGGTATAATTAAATTTGTCATTCCGTTTGCAACACATCGAAATATTCGTCGGAGACCCTATAAAGTATATATATTATTGATCAGCATAAAATTCTATGTCGATTTGACCATGTCCGTCTGTCCGTCCGTCCGTCCGTCTGTCTGTCTGTTGAAATCAAGATACAGCTCGCAATTTAAAAGATAGAGAGTCAAAATTTGGTACAGAAGTTTTTATTACTTGCAGGATGGTTGGTATTGAAAATGGGATTTATCGGTCCACGTTTTGATATAGCCCCCACAGAACAATACCTCCAGATTTTCGGTATTTTTAAGGTTTTAGCTTCATTATCCTACCAAAATGGCTGAAATTTGGTACGTTGTCTTCTTTAGGGGTATAAAACTTTCCCCCAGAATTTGGTCGGTATCGGTCCACACCTTCATATAGCCCCCATAGACAATACCTCCCGATTTTCGGTATTTTGTAGGTTTTAGCTTCATTATTCTACCAAAATGGCTGAAATTTGGTACGTAGTCTTCTTTAGGGGTACAAAACTTTCCCCCAGAATTTCGTTGGTATCGGTCCACACCTTCATATAGCCCCCATAGAAGGGTACCTCCCGATTTTCGGTATTTTGAAGGTTTTAGTTACATTATCACACCGAAATGGCTGAAATTTGGTACGTAGTCTTCTTTAGGGGTACAAAACTTTCCCCCAGAATTTCGTTGGTATCGGTCCATGCCTTCATATAGCCCCCATAGAAGGGTACCTCCCGATTTTCGGTATTTTGAAGGTTTTAGCTACATTATCACACCGAAATGGCTGAAATTTGGTACTTAGTCTACGTTCGTGGTATAAAACTTTCCCCCAGAACTTTGTCGATATCGGTCCATGCCTTCATATAGCCCCCATAGAACGGTACCTCCCGATTTTCGGTATTTTTAAGGTTTTAGCTTTATTATTCTGCCAAAATGGCTGAAATTTGGTATTTTGTTATCGTTGGGCTATTAAACTTTCCACCTGAAATTTTTTGGTATAAGTCCACGTATTCATATAGCCCCCATAGAACGGTACCTCTCGAAATTCGGTATTTTGGAGGTTTTAGCTTCATTATCCCACTAAAAGGCTGAAATTTGGTATTTAGTTATCGTTGGGTGTATAGAACTTTGCACCTGAAATTTGTTGGTATAGGTTCACGCCTTTATATAGCCCCCATAGAACGGTACCTCCCGATATTCGGTATTTTGAAGGTTTTAGCGTCATTATCCTATCAAAATGGTTGACAAAAAGCTGTGACAACACTTTTTTCCATGTGTTTTTATACCCTCCACCATAGTATGGAGGGTATATTAAGTTTGTCATTCCATTTGTAACACATCGAACTAATCATTTGCGACCCCATAAAGTATATATATTCTTGATCAGGATAAAATTCTAAGATGATCTATCCATGTCCGTCTGTCCATCTGTTATAATCACTCTAGCGTTCACAATAATTGACCTAGAGTGCTATATTTTTGCACCCGAGTGCCTTCTTTCCATAGGCAGGTCAAGTTCGAAGATGGGATATATCGGACCACTTTTTTCGGTATATCGGTGCCTCCCTATTTTAGATATTTTGAGGAATTTAGCCATATTTCTTGACCGAACTACCTGTAATTTCACGTTTGGGGTTCCCAGTGGTCAGAAAATACCTCCACCAAACACCGTCAATGTAGGTCCGTGTTTTGGTATAGCCCCCATATAACGGTACCTCCCGATTTCGGTATTTTAAGGATTTTAGCTACAATTTTCGACCAAACTACCTGCAGTTGAACATTTGAGGTTCCCAGTGACTGCAAAATATCTCCACTCAAAACCGTCAACATAGCACAGTGGATCCACCCATTGGCCAAAAATTAAAAAAATAAGTGACAAAATATTGATACAACATCTGGCAAAACTGATAGCTATGACATTGACCTTTTTAAAAAATATATTAGTTTTTGTTGCATCTGAACGCGATCTTCTTAAGAATAGCTTCAAAAGTCGGAACATTTGACTACTATTTTTTGTTGTGAGTACAACCTACATATATAGGAGAAGGTAATAGCTTAATTTTCATTAAAAAATAGTGTTTTAGCGTGTTGTGGAATTCTTAGCTGCATATTTTCTTAGTGTATTTTGTAATGCCAATTCGATCATATACTTAAACTTGCCCTAAGGTTTTAGTCATGATGCCCACCAGTGCCCACCTCGGGAATAATTTTCCAAAGTAGGTCATTATTCAGTATTAAAATCATCTACAATCTAGTGCCAGACTATAAGTGGTGCGACGCTGACTAAAGTTGGCCTAGAATAGGGTTTCTATGGATTTATTAGCGTATAAGTCTGTTATCTGACCACTTACACTAACATAAGTGGCATCAGTGGCAAGATGAAGAAATCTTCCTCCAAATTTGCCTTACGTTGGCGGTACGTGCCTTCCAGGAAGAACGCTATAAGATCTATATTAAAAATTTTACCAATTTTCAGACAAAAATGTTGATTTTTTAATCCGCTAAATTGGTTGGATTTTGTGTTGTTTTGGAGATTGTTTTGTTTCCCCAAGCCTATTTTGCATTATAAGATAATCGGGACCTTTGTTCATGCCATTTTGTATTAACAGCATAAAACCATTCTTACCGTATACCCCCTCCAGAGGGGAAAATGTTACGCTCATGATTTCTTAAAACACTCTTCGCAGCAGCACAAATCCGTAATCGGCGCATTGGCTTGATTTTTGCATTCTAACTATTTTTGGCCACTTTCTCCATACAAGTGGATCCACTGGGCATAGGTCCATGTTTTGGTATTGCCCCCGTATAACGGTACCTCCCGATTTTCGCTATTTTGGAGAACTTAGCCAATTTTTTTTACCGAAATACCTGTAATTTCACGTTTGAGGTTTCCAGTGGTCACAAAATATCTCCACCAAACACCGTCAACATAGGTCCATGCTTTGGTATAGTCCCCATATAACGGTACCTCCCGATTTTCGGTATTTTGAGGATTTTAGCTACAACTTCTGACCAAACTACATGCAGTTAAATATTTGAGGTTCCCAGTGGCCGCAAAACATCTCCACCCAAAACCGTCAACATAGGTCCATGTTTTGGTATAGCCCCCATATAACGGTACTTCCCGATTTTCGGGACTACCTGTAAATTGACAGTTGGGGTTCCTAGTAATCACAAAACATCTCAACCTAAAACTGTTAGCATTGGTCTATGTTTTGGTATAGCCCCCTTTAAAACGGTGCCTCCCCATTTTCGTTATTTTTATAACGGTGCTTCCCGATTTTCGGGACTACCTGTAAATTGACAGTTGGGGTTCCTAGTAATCACAAAACATCTCCACCTAAAACTGTCAGCATTGGTCTATGTTTTGGTATAGCCCCCTTTAAAACGGTGCCTCCCCATTTTCGCTATTTTTGTCCGATCTATCTGTAATTCGAAAAACTGTCAACATAGGTCCACGTTTTGGTAGAACCCCCATATAATGGTACCTCCCGATTTTCGGTTTTTTTGGATTTTAGCTACAATTTTTTCCCAAGTATCTGCAATTCGACATTTGAGGTTCCTAGTGGTCACAAAACTTCTCCACATATAAGGTTCCTGACAGATTGAATACATTTTATGTTTTTTTAGCTTATTTATGTATCAGTGGTCACAATATATCTCCAGCTAAAATTTTGTACAGGAAAGAAAATAATTATTCCGTTTTAGTTCAGAATATTTTATGGTGGAGGGTATAAAAATTTCGGCCGGCTGAACTTAATGCTTTTTTACTTGTTCTTATGTCAATTTGGTAATGTCAATTAATCCACCAAACGATGGAAGAGAAAGATTCATTGAACTATATCGGTTTCGGAACTATTTTAAAAGAAGGAAACAAACGAACGGCGAACGAGAAAGATTCATTGAACAACATCGGTCCCGGAACTATTTGGAACTATATAAAGGAACTAGTTAGGAAAAGGAACTAGGAAGATCGATCCGCTCTGGGAACTATATTACCAAACTCTACACCATTTTCACATGTAATTCAAATAATTTCAGTTGTAATTCGAAACATTTCACTTGTAATTTGAGAATTCCATTTGAAATTTGAATTATTTCATTTCTAATTTGAATTTTTTCATTTGTAATTCGAATTGTTCCATTTGTAATTCGAATTATTCCATTTGTAATTTGATTTTTTTATTTGAAATTCCAAATGAAAAACTTCGATTTACAAATAGAAAAATTCCAATTACAAATAGAAAAATTCGGGTTACAAATGAAATAATTCGAATTATAAATGAAAAAATTCAAATTACAAATGAAATAATTCGAATTTGAACTGGAATTCTCAAATTACAAATGAAATAATTCGAAATTCAATTAGAATTCTCAAATTACAAGTGAAATGTTTCGAATTGCAAATGAAATAATTAAATTACAACTGAAATTCTTCGAATTACATGTGAAAATGGTGTAGTACGTTCAGTAAAAATATACAAACAATTATCGAACAGACATTAAACTGCAAAGAAAAAATATGAGCTTTTATGAGGGTGTTACCCTAAGAAGTGTTCGTGGATCTTTTGTGGGGGAGGTACCAGAAGGAGTTTACCAATATCCAAATTTGGAGCAACTAAAAAAGTTAAACCGTGGAAAAGTTGTTGCAAAAAAAAAAAAACACAAATCGATTCTAGAGCAAGTTAATCTGTACTTTTCCGAAATTTTGTGTGGGAGGTAAAAAGTATACATAAAAGTTTCTTTATAACGCATTTTTCCATATAATAATTCTTCGTCCACAGCAGCTTCATTATAGGAAAGTTCGATTTATATTGTTCCAGTCAGTCGATTTTGAAGTATTTTCGAAATATTTAATGTGTTTCTCATGTTGAATTGTTATTTGTGAATAAATTTTAAAGTGTATTTATTTTTATTTATTTACAACCGAAAAAAAGACAGCAAGGAGATGCATGAACTGCCTGAAAAAGTACGAATTGCTTGAAATTTGAATATAAAATTTAAGGACTTCGACGACAAGCGGATGGCTAAAATAACAAGTAAAAAAGTATCAGTCGGCTTTGCCGACAGAGATATACATACCCTCAGCCTGTGTATATTGAAACACTTTTTTCCCAAAAAACGCATGTATTTAGGGAGTTTTAAAAATTTTGGGTTTTTGAACTGACAAAAATGTTGATTAGGATTGGAGATCAAAAGTTTTGCGGAGGAGATACTAAAAAGAATGGATCTCCAGCCACTACATATGGTACCATAGGGGTTTTTTACAACTTCAGGGATGTTTACTTAAGAAGTATGTACTTGCCCCTGAAACAACTTTTACCATCGCAATTGAGGCAGCGAATGCAAGTTGCTTCAGCAAAAATCAAAGCGATTCCAAAGCAGGTCTTAAAGTGAACATGTATCCTAAATTTTGTGTGGGAGGTACCGGATGGAGTGGACAAATATAGTCCATATTTGAACCTGATCTATATCTGGTAGATATATTAGGATGTGTAAAGTATGGTCCAATTCGGCCACTCTCTTCAAGAGTTATCGTACGCACAATTTTTCCGAATATTTTTGAACTTTTGTGGGGGAGGTACCTGAAAGAGTGGACCGATATGGCTTATCTTCGAACTTAAACTATGTTTGGACAAAATATTACTAAGGCCAAACTTAGGACCGAATCGGCAGACCTGTTCGAGATTTATTTTGCCCTCCAACCTCCTCACACGGTATAATAGGGGTTTTTTGCAACTTTCAGGCTATTTTCTCAGGAAGTATGGACTTGCCCCTGATGAAACTTATGCCGGCATATGGGGGGCAGTGAATACAAGTTGCTAAAGCAAAAATCAAAGCGATTCGAGAGACGGTCCTAAACTGAACTTTTCCAAATTTTTGTGTGGGAGGTACCCGACGGAGTGGACCGATTGAGTCCATATTAAAACCTGATCTAAGTCTGGTACACGCTCCACGATGGGCAAAGTATGGACCAAATCGGTTACTCCCTTCAAGAGTTATCGTGCGCACAAATTTTCCGAACATTTTCGAACTTTTGTGGGGGAGGTACCGGAAGGAGTGGTCCGATATAGCCCATCTTCGAACTTAAACTAAGTTTGGGCAAAATATTACGAAAGCCAAAATTTGAACCGAATCGGTTCATCCGTTCGAGAGTTATCGTGCGCTCCAGCCAGCCAGACAGACCGACAGACAGGCAGACAGACGGACGGACATTGCTCAATCGACTCCAAATTGTCTGAAACACATTTCGTCCAAACATACTTGGGGTCTAAAACCATTATTTCGATGAGGCACATTTTGCCCGTGTGAAAGTGTATATACCCTCGTTAGCATAAATGCTGAGGGTATAAAAATTGTACTTTTTGTTTTTGTAAATTTACACAGACGAAGGGGAATGTATTTTTTTTTTTTTTGACTGCAACAAATGCATTTTTAAATGTTAGGCAGTATCGCAAACGAAGGAAAAAAAAACAAATATTCGACCATGACCATTTCATTAACAGTTCAAATTGCAATAGGATAGAGAAAGAGATACAGACAAAGGCAAACAGTGATTTAAGGGGGGGGGGGACTTTATATGGCGAATTTAGGGTAATAAAGATCGGATGAAAAAGGAATTTATGTTACCTGTGTTGCTAAATTTTAAGAACGTGGCTAGTACTAAATTTTACTATATCATTCGTTTTAAGCAGGTTCTACTGTTTCCCAAAAAATATGTTTTGCCAAACATAAAAGCCACATACTCTTTGGGAAATTGTTAAAACTGCATTTTTATTTGTGAGCTCCTAAAAGTATACTTTTTTTGTAATTACACTTTGTTTTGTGTGATTGTCTGCCTGTGTCTCTCCATCGGTTATTGCCTTTGATATGGCTTGTTATGGCCATTTAAATCGAAAAAAGAATTTTTTTGCGATGTTCGATTCGTTTGTTTAGATAGTTTGATTTTGTTTTCATATTCGATACTAGATATCGCTCATTTACTCAAAGAGAGGCATAAGTCGAAAAATGAGTTTTCTGAGTTAGCAATTTTTATTATACTTATACAATTTTATTATACCATAATATGGAGGGTATAATTAAAATTGTCATTCCGTTTGTAACACATCGAAATATTCGTCGGAGGCCCTATAAAGTATATATATTCTTGATCAGAGTAAAATTCTAACACGATATAACCAAGTCCGTCCGCCGATGCGCTTGTTGAAATCAAGATACAGCTCGCAATTTTTAAGAAAGAGCTTTGTAATTTGGTACAGAGTTTTCTATTCTTTCTAGGATGTTTTGTATTGAAAATGGGCTACATCAGTCCACGTTTTGATATAGCCCCCATATAAAGATACCTTCCGATTTTCGGTATTTTGAAGGTTTTAGGCTCATTATCTCACCGAAATGGCTGAAATTTGGTATTTAGTCTTTGTAAGGGGCATATAACTTTTTATCTGAAATTTTTCGGTATAGGTCCACGCCTTCATGTATATAACGGTACCTCCAGATGTTCGGTATTTTTGAAGGTTGTGGCCTCAATATTCCACGAAAATAACTGAAATTTTGTATTTAGTCTTCGTTGGTGTTATACAATTTTCCACCTAAAATTTGGCCGTATATGTCCACGTCTTCATATAGCCCCCATAAAACGGTACTATAGCCCCCCAGAATGGTACTACCCCATTTCGTCGAGAAGGGAATTATAAGTACGAGGGGCACTAAAAAACCTTCTGGCCTAGGCAGAAGGAAAGGACATTTTGACATGCGACCTTGATTGAGACACCTCCAAAACATGATTTTTGAACGCCTTTGAACAGCACCTTGAACACTCCTATTTTGTTGATGTGCTACAATCAAATGAAGTTATTGGATCCCCAGTCAGGGCTGTACGGCGAATGACTGATCAATTCCACGTTTTGTCCTGTCAAACAGGCCCTAGTATAAATCGATGTGTGAGAGCTCGCATTTTCATGATGCAGAACGATTCGATTTCTATTGTTCGTTTGTAGAATTACTCAGGAGACTTCAGGCAAGCAAATTGTAGTGTAACATTCAAAATTAACCGACCTACATATCTCAAGTCGTATGACGCCGAACAGTTAGTTTTGCCGAAGAAGCAAGAGGCCATTTGCTTCGAAGGTCTTCTTCCATGAACAACTTTCCGCTGGATTGGGTTCGCTTTCGAATACCAAATGGTCGGATTGCTGGTTTGTTTCGGTGCTCCTAAGCATAGATCCAAGATTCGTCGTCTGTGACGATCTTATAAATGTCGTTTGAAGCCCCGCGATCGTTTTTATACACATTTTTTTTGCACAAATCCACAAGAGCATCTTTTAGCGATTGACCAATTTTTCTGGATCCAGCGAGAAAAATCCATTTTTGCGGCCAGGTATTCAGGCATTATCAAATCTTAGTTGGTGGAAGAAATGTACAAGGATGCCTACATCTTACCGTATATAACATGGCGTTCATTCATTATCTGTTCACGCACGGCTTAATTTTCGTTTTTTTGCGAGTGTTGGCCACGTTTGAAGTAATTAAGCCAGTTGTGCATAGTGATATAGGATGACGCTTTATTGACATACACAGATTTAATTTGATCGATGCACTGTTGCCGTGAAATTTCTGAAAAAATATAGAACGAAAATGTTCACAAGTCATTGTAAACAACATAAAACATGTTCGTATGTCAAACTGCCCTGAGTACGCTTAGGCTAAAAACTGTCAAAACTTTCCAGAAAAATGTCAAATGACGCCTGGCGACACTGCGTGTTGCCTAGGCCAGAAGGTTTTTTAGTGTCCCTCGTATAGGTCCACGTCTTTATATATCCCCCGTAGAAGTGTAGTTCCAGATGTTCGATATTTGGAAGATTTTGGCTCCAATATTCCACCGAATTGGCTGAAATTGGGTATTTAATATCTGGCTAGCTGTTTGCAAAATTTTATTTTTTGTGTAGTAATCTTTTTCAGATAGGAAGACAAATTTCAATCGTCAACGTTAATCGCGTTTTTCTCTAAACTGGATTTTTTGAGATGTATCACTCTTTGAGTAAGTAAACCATATGGCGATGCTGATATCCATGTAATTGGTGTTATACTCGCCACTATATTCGTTTGGGAGTGTCAATGGCCTGTAAATGGACGAATGTTTTTTGGCCATCTGTTTTGGCAGCAGCTTGTTAGAAATCGGAAAGAGAAAAAATACATATAAACAAGTTTTTGCAAAGGATTTGATTTAGCTTGGTGATTCATTTTTGGGTTGTAGGGACCATAGACAAATTTTACGTTGTTTGATTAATAAATTTTGAAATAAATAATAAATTCCAAGAGTATACTTCTGTAGTGCGATTCTCTAACACATGTTTTGAGTTACCGACAAAAATCGGTAAAATTAAAATGCTTATAAGTTCGGTAATTAACAATATTTTCGGTAAGTTAGCGACCAAAGAAAGCAGTCGTAAACTTTTACCGATAGCAACAGTGTTGCCAACTTTTATTTGAACTTTCATTCATAATTTTGCTTTTTAAATTTACCGACATTTGTCGTTAACTCAAAAAATGAGTTAGAGAATCGCACTACTGATGGGAACTTTTGTTTCGAATTACACCCATTAACCTTATTTTCTCCACACTGAAGAACACTTATATTCCTATCTCACAAAGGTTAATGTTTTTTCAATTACCTTCACAACTCACTCGCACATGAAGAAGTGTTGGAGGTCATAATCAAGTACCCCTTACTACCTGGCCTCTACAAAAACAAACAAAAATAAATAAAAATTGTGTCAAAGTTGTTGTTTCAACATTGCACTTTCATTCATGGCAACTTTTTATACCATTTCTGCAATCATATGTATATACACACATGTGAATATGAACTTGTGTTCCATAACTTTAAAAACCATTCTCCTGCCCACCCACCTCTTGCTTCGCATCTCTTCCACCACCACAACAATATGCACATTTTTAATTGATTTTTGTGTTGTTAATGATGTATGGCCCCGACCAGAATAGCCTCAACTATGCTCCTCATCACTTGTATCGTATTTGAAAATTATTGATGCACACATATTGATGCCTGGATATTCAGTATGCAATATGCAATCAGCCTGGTCCTTGCAGTAGAATTCTTCTTTAGCCTTTAGCTAATGTTATTTTGCTGCCTGCAATCTAAACAAATAATTGAATTTTTACACTAGGAAAAATTCTCAAATGAAGTTTGAAATTGCAAATAGGAATCCGATAATCATGTTGGAACATCATCATCGTTATCATGGTTGCTGGTTGGCTAGATATTCAGCTTAGGAAATATTAAAATAAATTTTAAATATTTAAAGCAAGCATTTTAAAGCATTCTGCAAAGCCCTTTAGAGGGGGGAAACATGAAACAAGAGAGCAATGAAAGCCCACAGAATTATTTATGTGGTCATGAAAGTTTTTGCCCTTGTTTGGTCACAAAACTACAAAGTCAACTAGAGGCCAATAGGACACATTTTAAAAGCCTACGCCAACATAATTATCCTTCTTTAAAATTGCTTAAATAAAATAAATTAATAAGAATCAGTGGGATCGCTACCCAGAGCCAATGGCTAAAAAAAAAATATAGTAATAATAAAATAAACAAGTAAAAAGTCGTTAAGTTCGGCCGGGCCGAACTTTTTATACCCTCCACCATAAAATAGTCTTAATTAAAATGGAATAATTAGGGTCCTTTCACAATTTAAGGTGGAACAACTTTTCGACAATGGATAGACTCCTACTGCCTCCCACTATTGCTTTAATTACACTGCGAACACAAATGTTAGGGCAGAGATAATTCCTTTTGGAGATGAAAACCCTTGGTGTGTGTATGTTAAAAACCCCGAAGGACAGATGCGCCGTGAGTCGAAGTTCCGCGTTATGGCGTGATGAAGTTTTTGCAAGAGACACTGTAAGCCATCATGAATTAGCATTATATCTTTGTTTGTTGTTTTTGTAGAGCACTTAAGCAACAGTAAACAAAGAAACAACGCTAATTCCTTATGGCCCACAGGGTCTCTAAGAAAAATTTCATCACGCCATAACGCGGAAGTGCGACTCACGGCGGATCTGTCCTTCGGGGTTCATAATATACTCACCAAGGCCTTTTTTCCCAAAGAGGAATTTTCCGTGCCCCAGACTTTCACCTCCCTTTTGTTGCACAGTGTTATCTAATCTAATCTAATCTAATCTAAAAAAATGTGTTCAGCTAGATGAAAGGTACCACCTACGGGGCTATATCAAAGAGTCAACTTATCTTTAAATTTTTAAGCGGAAAAGTTTTATAGCTGCAGGGAACTTCAAGAGTCAAATTGAGGGTAGTTTCATCAAAACAATGTAGACCCTCAAAAATGGACCCATGTTGACGAATTTTAGCGAACAAATTTCGTGACCACTGAAAATTCCCGAAAATCGGGGGGGATATACCAAAACATGGACCTATATTGACGACGTTTCGTTGGAGATGTTTTATGACCACTGAGAACTTCAAAAGTCAAATAACAGCTATTTCGGTTAAAAATCTCAAAATACCGAAAATCGGGATATACTGTTATATGGGGGCTATACCAAAACCTGGACCTATGTTGACGATGTTTCGTTGGAGATGTTTTATGACCACTGACAACTTCATATAATAAATTACAGATATTTCGGTTAAAAACTGTAGCTAAAATTCTCAAACTACCGAAAATTGGGAGGTACGGTTATATGGGGGCCATACCAAAACATGGACCTATGTTGACGATGTTTGGAGGAGATGTCTCATGACCACTGAGAACCTCAAATGTCAAATTGCAGATAGTTCGGTTACAAATTGTTAAAGTTTGGTTAAAAATTGCAGCTAAAAATCTCAAAATACCGAAAATCGGGAGATACTGTTATATGCGGGCTATACCAAAACCTGGACCTATGTTGACGATGTTTCGTTGAAGATGTTTTATGACCACTGACTACTTCAAATGTCAAATTACAGATATTTCGGTTAAAAACTGTAGCTAAAATTCTCAAAATACCGAAAATTGGGAGGTACCGTTATATGGGGGCTATACCAAAACATGGACCTATGTTGACGATGTTTGGTGGTGATGTTTCATGACCACTGAGAGCCCCAAATGGCAAATTACAGCTAGTTTCGTTAAATATTGTAACTAAAATGCTCAAAATACCGAAAATCGGGAGGTACGGTTATAAGGGGGCCATACCAAAACATGGACCTATGTTGACGATGTTTGGTGGAGATATTTCGTGACCACGAGAACCTCAAATGGCAAATTACAGCTAGTGTGGTTAAAAATTGTAGCTAAAATTCTCAAAATACCGAAAATCGGGAGGTACCAATATATATGGGGGCTATACCAATACATCGACCTATGTTGACGATGTTTCGTGGAGATGTTTCATGACCACTGAGAACCTCAAATGTCAAATTGCAGATAGTTCGTTTAAAACTTGTGGCTAAAATTCTCAAAATACGGAAAATTGGGAGGTACGGTTATAAGGGGGCCATACCAAAACATGGACCTATGTTGACGATGTTTGGTGGAGATGTTTCATGACCACTGACAACTTCAAATGTCAAATTACAGATATTTCGGTTAAAAACTGTAGCTAAAATTCTCAAAATACCGAAAATTGGGAGGTACCGTTATATGGGGGCCATACCAAAACATGGAGCTATGTTGACGATGTTTGGTGGAGATGTTACATGACCACTGAGAACCTCAAATGTCAAGTTACAGATATTTCGGTTAAAAACTGTAGCTAAAATTCTCAAAATACCGAAAATTGGGAGGTACGGTTATAAGGGGGCCATACCAAAACATGGACCTATGTTGACGATGTTTGGTGGAGATGTTTCATGACCCCTGAGAACCTCAAATGTCAAATTGCATATAGTTCGTTTAAAAATTGTGGCTAAAATTCTCAAAATACCGAAAATCGGGAGGTGCCGTTATATGGGGACTATACCAAAACATGGACCTATGCCCATATCCTTTGGGATATAAGTTTGTTGATCACTAGGAACCCTAAGTGCCAAATTATAGCTAATTCGGTCTACAAATGTGGCGAAGAACGTCAAAATACCTCAAATCCGGAGGTACCGTTATATGGGGGCTATACCAAAGAGTGGACCGATATAGCCCATCTTCGAACTTGACCTGCCTATGCAAAAAAGACCCTCGGGTGCAAAATTTCAGCACTCTATCTCAATTACTGCGGACGCTAGAGTGATTACAACAGACCGACGGACAGAAGGACATACTATGGTGGAGGGTATAAAAAATAAAAAATAAAAATTAAGGGAAATAATCTGTTTTTTCCTGTCCATAATTTTAGATGGAGAAGTTTCTCAGCCACGGATACCCCGAATTAGGTCAGAAAATGTATTAATCGGGCGGTACCTTTATATGGAGACTATAGTTAATATACCTATGTTGAAAAATTTTAATGCAAAAGTTTTGTAACCACTGGGAATCTTAAATGTCTAATTACAGGTACTTTGGAAAAAGTGTATCCAAAATTCTCAAAGTAGCGAAAATCGGGAGGTACCGTCATATACCGTCATATGGAGACAATTTTTGGTGAAGATTATTTGTGATTGCTGGCAATCTCAAATATCAAATTACAGGAATTTCGGTCAACAAGTGTAGCTTAAATTCTAAAAATACCGAAAATTGGGAGGTACTGTTATATGGGGGCTATACCAAACAAAAAAAAAATTATCAGTCGGCTTTGCCGACAGAGATATACCCTTAGCCTGTGTGGATTGAAAAGTTTTTTTTTCCAAAAAAAAAAAAAAAAAATGTACTTAGGGGGCTTTCAAAATTTTGGGCCTATGAACCGACAAAAATATGTATTGGATTAAAGCTCAAAAATTTGTGAAGGACATCGATAGATAGGGCTTTTGTATCATACTTGCCTACGAAAAACATAATATCGCATAAATGTTGAACAATTGTGTGGGTAGTAGCCCAAGAAGTGGACCGAAAGGATCCACATTTGAACCTAATCTAAGTTTGGATAAAATATTTAGAGATCCAAAGTTTGGACCAAATTGGTGGCTACGTTTATTAGATATCGCGCGTTCCATTTTAGCGAATATTTTCGAACTTTTCTGGGGGTGGTACCGGAACCGAGCACCACCTTCGAATTCTTCTAATATTCGAAGAAATTATACGATATCCAAAGTGTGGACGAACGCAGTATTCGGTTCGAACTCTCCAGCCACTATAGGGGTTTCTTACACCTTTCGGGCTACTTTCTCAAGTAGTATGGACTTGTCCCTAAATAAACGTTTACCGTCGTAATTGACAAAAATCAAAGTGCTCTCGAATCACAAGTCTTAACGTGAATTTATCCGAAATATTGTGTGGGAGGTACCTGAAGGTGTGGACAAATGTAGTCCATATTCGAACCTGGTCTATATCTAGTAGATATATAGGGACGTGTAAAGTATGGACCAAATCGGTCACTCCCTTCAAGAGTTATCGTGCGCACAATTGTTCCGAACATTTTTGAACTTTTGTAGGGGAGCTCTCTGAAGGAGTGGGCCGATATGGCATATCTTCGAACTTAAACTAAGTTTACACAAAATATTACGAAGCCCACATTGTGGACCGAATCGGCAAATCCGTTCGAGAGCTGACTTGCGCTCCAACCACTACACACGGTGTCATAGAGCTTCTTTGCCGCTTTCAGGCTATTTTCTCAGGAAATATGGACTTGCCCCGTATGGGCGGCAGTGTATATAGGTTGTTACAAGAAAAATCAAAGCGATTCGAGAGCAGGTCCTAAACTGAACTTTTCCGAAATTTTGTGTGGGTGGTAACCGAAGGAGTGGACCGATTGATTCCATATTGGAACCTCATTTAAGTATGGTAGAAATTTCACGATGTGCAAAGTATGTACCAAATCTGCCTTCAAGAGTTATCGTGCGCACAAATTTTCCGAACATTTCCGAACTTTCGGGGGGGTGGTACTGGAAGGAGTGGACCGATATAACCCATCTTCGAACTTAAACTAAGTTTGGACAAAATATTACGAAAGCCAAATTTTGGATCGAATCGCGCTCCAGCCAGCCAGACAGACAGACGGACGGTTGGTTCCGTTCTCAGGGGTGGAACCCAGGGGGCCCTGGAGGCGGGGTCCCCATCCACCGAAATGGTAATTTTTTAGAATTTTTTTGTATATTTTTCTAACAAAACATCAACTTTTGTCCGTTGCCCCCATCCCTTCGCCCCGAAATGTTGTCGAGATGCATTTCTGACTACGTTCCTGATGGGGGCTGTATCAAAACAAGGACCCACACCGACAAATTCCAGAAGGAAAGCTTTATACTTCCAACGAAGAGGCCTCAACCTTTGAAATCGCGAAAAACGGGAGGTACAGTTCAATGGGGGCTATATAAAGGCGTGGACCCATACCGACAAATTTCAGGTGTGAAATGTTATACCCCCCAAAGTATACTTAATACCTAATTTCAGCTATTTTGGTGGGATTATAAGGCCACAACCTTCAAAATACCGAAAATCGGGAGATACCGTTCAATTGGTGCTATATTAACACGTGGACATATACCGATAAAATTTTAATTTTAATTCCACCAACGAAGATTAAATACCAAATTTTAGCCATTTCGGTGAGATTTTGAGGCCTCAATCTTCAAAACAGCGGGAGGTACCGTTCTATGGGGTCTATATTTAGGTGTGGACCTGTACCGAAAAATTTCTGGGGGGAAGTTTTATACCCCTAACCAGGACTAAATACCAAATTTCAGCCATTTCCAAGGAGTATTGAGGCCACCTCCTTTAAAATACCGAAAATCGGGAGGTACCGTTCTATGGGTGCTATATCAAAGTGTGTGTGTTGCCCCACAGAAGACCAAGTGCCAAATTTCTACCATTTGGGTGTGATATTGAGGCTAAAACCTTAAAAGTAACGAAAAGTGGGAGATACCGTCCTATGGAGGCTATATCAAAACGTGGACTGACACTAACGAATTTCTGAAGGACAGGTTTGTAATCTCAAGGAAGACGAAATACCAAATTTCAGTCATTTCAGTAAGATATTGTAGCGAAAACCTTATAGGGGCTACATCTAAACGTGAATTCTATACTGACAAAAAGTTTTAAGGGAGGTTCTGTAGCCACTAGCCAGATTTTTATTTCATTTGGAACAAGATATGCTCTCTACCATTGTTGACCAAAGTCGCTTTGAATTTATGCACTTGTAGTGGTGAAAGTATCTGTGCTCTAGAAGAAGCACATTAATCACGGCGCTCAGCTGTTCAATTCGCTCATAAGCTGGGTTTTCGACACGAAGTTAGTCGCATTGCGTCAATCTTGTTGCCCTGGATGGAAAATATGCTTTCATAAGAGAAATGTTGACCTCTATAATGAAACACTTCTACGGCTGTTTTCCCCGAATATTTTCTCACCATGTCTTGTGCATGAGGGCAGCGGCGCAAAGAACTCAGGGTGTCCTTAATGAATTTTGGGAAGCCAAGGCATTTGGCTTTATTATAATTCATGAAGGTGCATTGGTCGGACTTAACGAAATCCATGATTGAAATATGGTTTGAGTTTAATGCGACCTTTGTTTGCCAGGATCTAACAGGATGGAGCGATGAGCTGACGATGAAAATATCCAGAGAGCTCGAAATTCTGGCAGTAATGCTTGTAGAGAAATCCTCATTGATGGAGGCGAAACTGGATTCGTCTATCTGATTGGGAATACCAAATCTCGTGATTAGCGTTAAAGTCGCCAAAAATAATTTGGTTATTTCTGCAGGAGGCGGAAAATACTCGGGTGATAAATGGCTCCAATGCTGTTAAGTGGCGGAATGTACACACTGACGATGGACCGGAATGGACTGAAAAACAGCTATATTCATCAAAGGAAATGTTCATTACTGGGAGGTACGGGTGGGGATGATGAGCGAAGATAACAGAAAAAAACAAGTAAAAAGTCGTTAAGTTCGGCCGGGCCGAACTTTTTATACCCTCCACCATAAAATAGTGTTAATTAAAATGGAATAATTAGGGTCCTTTCACAATTTTAGGTGTAACACCTTTTCGACAATGGATAGACTCCTACTGCCTCCCACTATTGCTTTAATTACACTGTGAACACAAATGTAGGGGCAGAGATAATTCCTTTTGGAGATGAAAGCCCTTGGTGTGTTTATATTAAAAACCCCGAAGGACAGATGCGCCGTGAGTCGAACTTCCGCGTTATGGCGTGATGAAGTTTTTGCAAGAGACCCTGTAAGCCATCATGAATTAGCATTATATCTTTGTTTGTTGTTTTTGTAGAGCACTTAAGCAACAGTGAACAAAGATATAACGCTAATTCCTGATGGCCCACAGGGTCTCTAACAAAAATTTCATCACGCCATAACGCTGAAGTTCGACTCACGCCGGATCTGTCCTTCGGGGTTCATAATATACTCACCAAGGCCTTTCTTCCCCAAGAGGAATTTCCGTGCCCCAGACTTTCACCTCCATTTTGTTGCACAGTGTTATCTAATCTAATCTAAAAAAATGTGTTCAGATAGGTGAAAGGTACCACCTACGGGGTTATATCAAAGAGTCAACCTATCTTTAAATTTTTTGGCGGAAAAGTTTTATAGCTGCAGGGAACTTCAAGAGTCAAATTGAGGGTAGTTTTATCAAAACAATGTAGACCCTCAAAAATGGACCCATGTTGACGAATTTCAGTGAAGAAATTTCGTCATATGGGGGATATACCAAAACATGGACCTATATTGACGATTATTTTTGAACAGACAAAATTGAAGCTAAAATTCTCAAAATACCGCTCATTACAGCTAGTTCGGTTAAAAATTGCAGCTAAAATTCTCAAAATACCGAAAATCGGGAGATACCGTTATATGTGGGCTATACCAAAACATGGACCTATGTTGACGATGTTTGGTGGGGATGTTTCATCACCACTGAGAACCTCAAATGGCAAATTACAGCTAGTTCGGTTAAAAATTGTAACTAAAATGCTCAAAATACCGAAAATCGGCAGGTACCGTTATATGGGGGCTATACCAAAACATTGACCTATGTTGACGATGTTTGGTAGAGATGTTTCATGACCACTGAGAGCCTCAAATGTCAAATAGCAGATAGTTCGGTTACAAATTGTGGCTAAAATTCTCAAAATACCGAAAATCAGGAGGTACCGTTATATGGGGGCTATACCAAAACATGTACCTATGTTGACGATGCTTGGTGGAGATATTTCATGACCACTGAGAACCTCAAATGGCAAATTACAGCTAGTTCGGTTAAAAATTGTAGCTAAAATTCTCAAAATACCGAAAATCGGGAGGCACCGTTATATGGGGGCTATACCAAAACATGGACCTATGTTGGCGACGTTTCGTGGAGATGTTTCATGACCACTGAGAACCTCAAATGTCAAATTGCAGATAGTTCGGTCAAAAATTATCGCTAAAATTCTCATAATACCGAAAATCGGGAGGTACCGTTATATGGGGACTATACCAAAACATGGACCTATGCCCATATCCTTTGGGATATAAGTTTGTTGATCACTAGGAACCCTATGTGCCAAATTATAGCTAATTCGGTCTGCAAATGTGGCGAAGAACGACAAAATACCTCAAATCCGGAGGTACCGTTATATGGGAGCTATACCAAAAAGTGGACCGATATAGCCCATCTTCGAACTTGACCTGCCTATGGAAAAAAGACCCTCGGGTGCAAAATTTCAGCACTCTATCTCAATTATTGCGGACGCTAGAGTGATTACAACAGACGGACAGACGGACAGACGGACATGGCTAGATCGTCTTAGAATTTTATCCTGATCAAGAATATATATACTTTATAGGGTCGCAAATGATTAGTTCGATGTGTTACAAACAGAATGACAAACTTAATATACCCTCCATACTATGGTGGAGGGTATAAAAACAGAGCGACAAATGTGGTCAACACAACAAAATATTTGATGGTAATTTTGAAGATCCCGACAAGCATTGTAATAATAACAAAAAAAGAAAAAAAAAAACAAATTATATTCTAATTTGCGATCATTAAGGGGTGACTTGCTCTTTTAAATTGCAGAAAATCGAAACACTTTTTATTGGCATATTTTAATGTATTAAACGTGGATTTTTTTAAAGTCCTAAGTCCATATTTAGATTAGGCAATTTTCCTTACGGCAATTGTCAGTTTGTTAGTGAGAGAGGTTGGTGAAAGGCAAAGGGATACCGTATGCCTCACCTCTCTCTCCGTCAAACTGACAATTGCCGCAAGGGAAATTGCCTAATGAAAATATGGACTAAAAATTGCAATTTTTAAAAGCCCTAAAGAGACATCGTAAACGTCGGTTTTTAAATAAAAGGTATCATAAACGTGTATTTTTTAAGGAATTTTCAAAGCCCTAAAAAGGCATCATAAACATGGATTTTTTAGCAATTTTTAAAGTCTCAAAGAACCATCAAAAACTTGGATTTTTGAAAGAATGTCTTAAGAGGCATAATAAACGTAGATTTACAAAAAAAAAAAAAAAAAATATTTAAAGGCCACAGGATCTTCTTCTTACAGAAGGCCACAGGGTCTTCTTTTTATAGAAGACCATGGCGTCCCTTTTTATAGAAGACCATGGCGTCCCTTTTTATAGAAGACCACAAGTTCTTATACAAGATTCCAAGACCACAGGTTGTTCTTCTGATAGAAGATCACCGGGTCTTCTTCTTATAGAATACCACAGAAGAAGAACATAAGGTCTTCCTTTTATGGAAGACCACAATGTATTCTTCTTATAAAAGGTTAAATGTCTTTTTCTTATAGAATACCACAAGCTCTTCTTCTCAAAGAAGACCACACATTTTTCTTCTTATCAAAGACCACAAGTTAATCTTATTATGGAAGACCAGGGGGTATTCTTATAGAAAACCACAGGGTCTTCTTCTTATATAAGACCACAGGGTCTTCTTCTTATATAAGACCACAGGGTCTTTTACCAATAGAAGACCACAAGGTCTTCTTCTTTTGAAGACCAAAGGGTCTTCTTCCTATAGAAGACCAAAGGGTCTTCTTTTTAAAGAAGACCATAGGGTCTTACCTTTTCAAGACCACATTGTCTTCTTCTTATAGAAGACCACAAGGTTTTCTTCTTTTGAAGACCACAGGGTGTTATTCTTATAGAAGACCACATGGTCTTCTTTTTATAGAAGACAACAGGTTCTTCTTCTTATAGAAGACCACAAGGTCTTCTTCTTCTTATAGAAGACCACGAGGTATTCTTCTTATAGAAGACCACAAGGTCTTCTTCTTTTTATAAAAGACCACAAGGTATTCTTCTTATGGAAGACCACGTGGTATTCTTCTTATGGAAGACCACAAGGTATTCTTCTTTTGGAAGACCACAATGTATTCTTTTTATAGAAGACCATAAGGTCTTCTTGTTCTTATAGAAGACCACAAGGTCTTCTTATGGAAGACCACACGGTATTCTTCTTATGAAAGACCACAAGGTATTCTTCTTATAGAAGACCACAAGCTCTTCTTCTTATGGAAGACCACAAGGTCTTCTTTTTATAGAAGACAACAAGGTCTTCTTCTTACAGAAGACCACAAGGTATTCTTCTTATGGAAGACCACACGGTATTCTTCTTATGGAAGACCACAAGGTATTCTTCTTATAGAAGACCACAAGCTCTTCTTCTTATGGAAGACCACAAGGTATTCTTTTTATGGAAGACCACAAGGTATTCTTGTTCTTATAGAATACCACAAGGTATTCTTCTAATGGAAGACCACAAGGTCTGCCTCTTATGGCAAATAACAAGGTCTTCTTTTTATAGAAGACCACAAGGTCTTCTTCTTATAGAAGACCACAATGTATTCTTCTTATGAAAGACCCCACGGTATTCTTCTTATGGAAGGCCACACGATATTCTTTTAATGGAAGACCACAAGGTATTCTTCTTATGGAAGACCACAAGGTATTCCTCTTATGTAAGACCACAAGGCCTTCTTATAGAAGACCACAAGGTATTCTTCCTATAGAAGACCACAAGGTCTTCTTCTAATAGAAGACCACAAGGTATTCTTCTTATGGATGACCACAAGGTCTTCTTCTTACAGAAGACCACAAGGTATTCTTCTTATAGAAGACCACAATGTATTCTTCTTATGGAAGACCACAATGTCTTCTTCTTCTAATAGAAGACCACAACGTATTCTTCTTAATGAAAATAACAAGGTCTTCTTTTTATAGAAGACCACAAGGTATTCTTCTTATAGAAGACCACAAGGTATTCTTCTTATAGAAGACCACAAGGTATTCTTCTTATGGAAGACCACAAGGTATTCTTCTTATAGAAGACCACAAGGTCTTCCTCTTCTTATAGAAGACCACAGGGTATTCTTCTTATGGAAAATAACAAGGTCTTCTTTTTATAGAAGACCACAAGATCACCTTCTTCTTAAAGAAGACCACAAGGTTGTCTTCTTTCCTATGGAAGACCACAAGATATTCTTCTTATGGAAGTCCACAAGGTATTCTTCTTATAGAAGACCACAAGGTATTCTTCTAATGGAAGACCACAAGGTCTTCTTCTTATAGAAGACAACAAGGTATTTTTCTTATGGAAGTCCACAAGGTATTCTTCTTATAGAAGACCACAAGGTCTTCTTCTTCTTCTTATAGAGGACCACAAGGTCTTCCTCTTCTTATAGAAGACCACAAGGTCTTCCTCTTCTTATAGAAGACCACAAGGTCTTTCTCTTCTTATAGAAGATCACAAGGTATTCTTCTTATGGAAGACCACAAAGGTCTTCCTCTTCTTATAGAAGACCACAAAGTATTCTTCTTATGGAAAATCACAATGTCTTCTTTTTATTGAAGACAACAAGGTCTTGTTTTTATAGAAGACCACAAAGTATTCTTCTTATGGAAGACCACAAGGTATTCTTTTTATGGTATTCTTCTTATAAAATACCACAAGGTCTTCTTCTTGAAGAAGACCACAAGGTATTCTTCTTATGGAAGACAACAAGGTATTCTTCTTATGGAAGACCACAAGGTATTCTTCTTATGGAAGACCACACGGTATTCTTTTTTATGATATTCTTCTTACAGAAGACCACAAGGTCTTCTTCTTGAAGAAGACCACATGGTATTCTTCTTATGGAAGACCACAAGGTCTTCTTCTTATAGAAGACCACAAAGTCTTCCTCTTCTTATAGAAGACCACAAAGTATTCTTCTTATGAAAAATAACAATGTCTTCTTTTTATAGAAGACAACAAGGTCTTGTTTTTATAGAAGACCACAAGGTATTCTTCTTATGGAAGACCACAAGGTATTTTTTTATGGCATTCTTCTTATAGAAGACCACAAGGTCTTCTTCTTGAAGAAGACCACAAGGTATTCTTCTTATGGAAGACCGCAAGGTATTCTTCTTATGGAAGACCACAAGGTCTCCTTTTTAGAAGGCCACAAGTTCTTCTTATGGAAAATAACAAGGTCTTCTTCTTCTTATAGAAGACCACAAGGTATTCTTCTTATGGAAGACCACAAGGTCTCCTTTTTAGAAGGCCATAAGTTCTTCTTATGGAAAATAACAAGGTCTTCTACTTCTTATAGAAGACCACAAGGTATTCTTCTTATGGAAGACCACAAGGTATTCTTCTTATAGAAGACCATAAGGTATTTTTCTTCTTATAGAAGACCACACGGTATTCTTCTTATGGAAGATCACAAGGTCTTCTTCTTATGGAAAACAAGAAGGTCTTTTTTTTATAGAAGACCACACGGTATTCTTCTTATGGAAGACCACAAGGTATTCTTCTTATAGAAGAAAACAAGTTATTCTTCTTATGGTATTCTTCTTATAGAAGACCACAAGGTCTTCCTCATCTTAAAGAAGACCACAAGGTATTCTTCTTATGGCAAATAACAAGGTCTTCTTTTTATAGAAGACAACAAGGTCTTCTTCTTATAGAAGACCACAATGTATTCTTCTTATGAAAGACCCCACGGTATTCTTCTTATGGAACTCCACACGATATTCTTTTAATGGAAGACCATAAGGTATTCTTCTTATAGAATACCACAAGGTCTTCTTCTTCTTAAATAACACCACAATGTATTCTTCTTATGGGAGACCACAAGGTATTCTTCTTATGGAAGACCACAAGGTATTCTTCTTATAGAAGACCATAAGGTCTTCTTGTTCTTATAGAAGACCACAAGGTATTCTTCTTATGGAAGGCCACAAGGCATTCTTCTTATAGAAGACCTTAAGGTTTTCTTCTTCTTATAGAAGACCACAAGGTCTTCTTGTTATAGAAGACAACAAGGTCTTCTTCTTACAGAAGACCACAAGGTATTCTTCTTATGGAAGACCACACGGTATTCTTCTTATGGAAGACCACAAGGTATTCTTCTTATAGAAGACCACAAAGAATTCTTCTTATGGAAGACCACAAAGTATTTTTCTTATGGATGACCACAAGGTATTCTTCTTATAGAAGACCACAAGGTCGTCTTCTTCTTATAGAAGACCACAACGTATTCTTCTTATGGAAAAATAACAAGGTCCTCTTTTTATAGAAGACCACAAGGTCTTCTTTTTATAGAAGACCACAAGGTATTCTTTTTATAGAAGACCACAAGGTCTTCTTCTTATGGAGGACCACAAGGTCTTCTTCTTATGGAAGACCACAAGGTCTTCTTCTTATGAAAGACCACAAGGTATTGTTCTTATGGAAGTCCACAAGGTATTCTTCTTCTTATAGAAATCCAGAAGGTATTCTTCTTATGGAAAATAACAAGGTCTTCTTTTTATAGTAGACCACAAGGTCTACTTCCTATGGAAGACCACAATGGATTTTTTGAAGTCCAAGAGGTCTTCCTATATAAATCACCACATCTTGTTTTTTTTAATTTTATTAATTCATTTTTACAATTAAATTCAAATTCGCCAACATATTTTTAAATTTCTTTTCCTTATAATAACAAAACGTAGTTATCTCATAATGGCCCTTTGGCAAGAACTTGGGAATATTCAGGTCATTTATGTTCAGGCCAATCCAAGAATAATTGCCCTGTAAGAAAAAATAGAACAAAATTAAAATTATTTTTCAATACGTATTTAAGAATTAAACTATATTACCTCCGGATAAGGACATGTTTTGGGAAAGTTGGCTTTATCCAAAACTTTCTTAAGCCATGGCAAGAGAAAACCAGCAAACCGTGATGCGGGTCTACTGTAAAAGTCACAGGATTTGAATTCACATTGAAACATAACTTGACCTTTAATTTTGGCTACAATTTTTAGGGACATCGTGTTGGGAAATTTTCGAATAATATTCAGAATGACATCTATGGTTGTAGAGTTCTTATATATTCTTACAGAATATTCTCCAATGTGAAATTTATTAAATTGCGTTTGAGCTGAAATAAAGGTGAAGGACTAACATAAAAGAATACTTGAAAATTAGTTACAAAAAAATAAAAATAAAATTTATGGCATCACATGTTGTTCTCCAAGGCTTATCAATTGTGCTGCTACAACCACCCATAGTAAAAATTTTTCTCCAGTCAACATTTTAAATGTAAATAAGAATTTTTTTCTTTGTTTAGAAAAAAAAATTGAAAGCAAAATCCTTCCACAACTTCTGCAATCTACTAACTTTGTTGGCAATGGATTTACTAAAGTTTGGTAATTATTTTTTTTTTTCTAATTTCCGAATTTGGTTTAATGATCTCCATTTAGGGAATAATTTATTTTTAATTTTTTTATTGATATATATAGACAAATGTGTGGTTGGTAAAGTCAATCTCTACGAATCTCATCGAAATAATGATTTTTGACCCCAAGCATGACGGGTCAACCGATTTGCTCCAAACATTCAAATCTTTGCACATGGTAATAGCTCTCTCGAACTTAAATGAAGTTCACAGATGGGCTATATTGGAACTTAAATTAAGATCACAGATGGGCTCTATCGAAAGACTCCTTAGATTTAGATTTGCTCTCAAATTTTTTTTATTTTTTTTGATTTGCCGCGAAATTAAAAACAAATTTTAGAAATCATGGTGAATCTACGGTTGCACGTCAAATGCTGTTACTGATATATGCAAAAATTTTCTCAATACAACAAATAATAACTTTTAAAATAATTTTTCTTTAGTACTTACTTATTTAGCTGGTCCATTTTTGTTCCATAGGCCGAACTAAGAAAAGATCTCCGCTTCTCTCTGTTTATTGCTTCGCTTTCTGGAATACCGCGCTTTTTCATCTCTTCTTCCGATTGTTTGCGCCATCTATTCCTTGGCCTGCCAATTCTGCGTGCACCGCCATGTGGCCAGTATTTATACGCCTTTTTAGCGGATTCATCATCGCTCATTCTTATGATATGGCCTAGCCAACGCAATCGTTGCATATCGATACGTTTAACTATATTGATGTCGTTGTATAGCAGATACAGCTCGTGGTTCATACGACGTCAACGCAGATTGGTCCGTAGATCTTTCGAAGAGTTTTTCTCTAAAACACACCAAGCACTGCCATATCTGCTTGCGCAAGTACCCAGGCTTCGGAAGCATACGTCAACACGGTTAGTATCAGTGTTTTGTAAAGCGTTATTTTTGTTTGACGAGATGTGGCTTTGTTTTTAAACTGCTTACTTAAGCCAAAGTAGCATATCTTGGCCAATACAATTCTCCTTTTAATTTCACATCTTATGTCGTTTGTTGTGTTTACGGTGTTGCCGATGTAGACAAAGTCTTTTACTACCTCAAAATTATAGGAACCAACTTCAACATTTGGTCCGAGCTCAATGGACGCATTGCGCGTGGACACCATCAACTTGGTCCTACCGCCGTTTACCGCCAGACCCACTTTAGCAGATTCTCCTTCGAGCTTCATAAAGGTATCTGTTACTTCTTTTACTGATCGTCCCATGATGTCTATATCATCAGCATAAGCAAGTAACATGTGGCTATTGGTGTAGATTGTGCCACTTTTTTTGACGTTTGCCTCTCATATAACCTTTTCCAGCAAGATGTTGAAGAGATCACACGAAGAAGTTCTTTCCTATGTTAACTCGTGCCAGTTAAAGTCATTTTACAAAGTCGAATGAGCTTTCCGGGGATACCAAATTCAGACATGGCTGGGGATACCTTTGAACATAGAGGGCTATTGAAGGCTGCTTTATAATTGACAAAAAGGTGGCAGATGTCGATCTGCATATCTTGGGTCTTCTCCAGGATTTGCCGCAGGGTAAATATCTGGTCAATGGTGGACTTGCCAGATCTAAAGCCGCATTGGTTTGGTCCAATTATTTGGTTTACCGTAGGCTTTAGTCGTTCGCACATTGTCCCTGACACTATAGTTGGAGTTAGACTTGGGCATTAGTTCCCGGATCGATCTTTCTAGTTCCTTTTCCCAAAAGGAACTAGTTCCTTAAAGTAGATCCATAGTTCCAAATAGTTCCGAGATCGATATAGTTCAACGAATCTTTATCTTTCATCGTTGTTTTCATTCCAAATAGTTCCGAGACCGAAAAAGTTTAACGAATCTTTCTCTTTCGTCGCTTTTTTTGTTTTTTTTTTCTTTCCAAATAGTTCCGAGACCGAAATGTTTCCGTTGCTTGGTGGATGAATTGACATAAAAATAATTAAATCGCAGCGAACAAACGGCAACAACGAAAGATCGACGTAGGCGTTAAATTGGAGGAACGAGAAAAACGAAAGGAACTATATGAACTAAAGGAACTAGAGCTGGATATAGTTCCAATAGTTAATTGCCCCGAATAGTTTCTTGGAACTAGTTCGTTCCGGAACTACACAACTCTAGTTGGAGCATACAGTCTACTCAGGTTCCAATCGTCGGGTACTCGTTCTTCCTGCCAGATGGTGCTAACTAGGTGATGAATACACCTTATCAGCGTGTCGCCTCCGGTTTTGAACAGCTCGGCTGGTAAGCCATCGTTCTTCCGCTGCCTTATTATTCCTCAGCCGGTTTATTGTTGTCTTTACATCATCTTGGCTGGGCGGTATACATTCAATACCTTTTTTCGGGAGTTGGATCTGTGGTATCTTCGTCGTCTTCGCTGCTTTTGGATACCAACAGGTTTGAAAAATGTTCTTTCGATGTCCTGAGCACATTCTCTGTATCAGTTACCAAATTACCTTACTGGTCTCTACAGGAGGAGGTGCCTGTACCAAAGCCATCAGTTTGATGCTTCACTCCTTTTAGAATTTTCGGACTTCATTGTGGCTCCTGTACATCTCGATTTTTTTACACTCCCGCTTTTACATCTCTCTCTCTCTTTTTCCTGCGGAAAAGACTTTCTCCTCTCTTCTTTTCTCCCGATAACTCTCTCGTGCGCTACGCATTGCTACGTATTGTAAAGTAGCTCTATATGCCGCATTTTTCTCTTCGGTAGCAGCACGACACTCCTGATCATACCATGGATTCCTTGGTGAAAGTCTCTGGTGTCCACGTATGGATTTTGTGGCTGTATGCATGGAGTGGGCAATGCTGTGCCATTGCGCTAATGTGTTACCGGGATGAGGAGTGCTTTGATTAAGCAATTGGGCTAGTTGAGTGGAATATGATGTGACTATCTGTTGTGTCTGTTCGTACTTTGTTTGCTACGTTTAACCGGAGGCGTACCTTTGCTGCAACAAGGTAGTGGTCCGAGTCTATGTTTGCTCCTCTATCTATCACAACGTGATCAATTTGATTTCTTGTTTTCTGATCTGGAGACAGCCAGGTGCCCTTATGGATGTCGAGATGTTTAAATCTGGTGCTGCTAACTACCATGTTTTTTGCCGCTGCGAAGTCTATCAGCCTCATGCCATTGTCAGATGTTTCATTGTGGAGACTGAATTTTCCGACTGTTGGGCCAAAGATATTCTCCTTTCCAATTTTGGCATTAAAATCGCCTAGTATACTTTTAATGTCATGGGCAGGACAACGGTCATATGTTTCTTCTAAGCGCTCATAAAATATATCTTTGGTCTGTTTGTCCTTGTCTTCAGTGGGAGCATGAGCGCAAATAAAGCTGATGTTGAAGAATTTTGCTTTTATTCGAATTGTAGCAAGTCCTTTAATTCACTGGTGTGAAGCTGGATACCAGGTATTTTAACCTCCGACCTACTACAAATCCGCAGCCAAATCATGGCAGCTAAAATACTGTGCGTCACCTTTAGGTGTTGTTGTGACACCTTCCCCATTCCAACGTATTTCCTGTATGGCAGTTATGTCGGCCTTGTAGTTTTCAAGTACATCTGCCAATGCGTAAACTGCACCTTCTCTATAAAGTGTGCGAATATTCCAGGTGCAGATTCGCAGATCATGGTATTTTAAACGTTTGCGGGGTTCGTCAATTTTAGAGAGGTTTGTTTTTCTTTTCTTTTGTTTTATCATAGTAGGCTGTTTTTTCTAAGGGAGGGTTACTAACCCGACGCCCAAGCCCAAGTTTTTAACGATCTTATGGATGAACGCGCGGCACATGTTAGCTCACTTCCTTTAACGCGTGTTAAAGGCAGTTCCCCAGGTGATACCACGGGGAGGTCAGTATCCACTTGAGATGCAAGAGGGACAAAGATAAATCCTGGGCTTTGCCATGTTAAAGCCGGTCAGGACCGTTCCTTGGTATCTCTCATCCCCTACATCAACAGATTTTTTCTTTATAAGATAATAAAAACCGCTATAACTTTTTCGCGCATCAGCCAATTTTGTGAACGCGAAGAGATTTGAAAGCAGAATTTTTTCCTTAACCTCTATACAAACAAGTAAAAAAGTGTCAGATATATACCCTCAGCTAATGTGAAGTGAAACTTTAACCTACGGACAGATCGAATGTATTTAAGGTCTCTTCAGAATTTTGTGGCCCTTTTTGGATATTTGAACTTGCCGACAAAAATCTGGATTAGGAATGAACTGCACTAAGACACAAATGTTGAACTTTTGTGGGTGAGGTACCCTTAGGGAGGTCCGGTATGGTCCATTTTAGAAGTTAAACTAAATTTTGACAATATATAAGGGGATCCAAAGTTTGGAAAAAAATTGATTGCCCCATTCAAGTGATATCGTCATAGCATTTTGATCATAGCGCCATGAAACTAAGTTTGGATATAATATGACGAAGACCCGTTGTTGGACAAAATCGGTTGACCGCCACATATAATGACATAGGGTTTTTTTTACACCTTTGGGCTGTTTTCCCAAGAAATGTGGACTTGCCGCTGAAAAAAACTTGTGATTCGAGAGCAGGGCTTAAAGTGAACTTACCCGAAATTTTGTGTGAGAGGTACCAGAAGGGTATATCTGGTAGATATATTAGGATGTGCAAAGTATGGATTACATCAGTCACTCCCTTCAAGAGTTATCGTGCGCACACTTTTTCCGAACATTTTTGAACTTTTATGGGGGCGGTACCTGAAGGAGTGGATCGATATGGCTTGTCTTCGAATTTAAACTATGGCTGGACAAAATATTACGAAGGCAAAATTTTGGACCGAATCGGCAGATCCCTTCGAGAGTTATCTTGCGCTCCAACCACTACAGACGGTGCCATAGCGGCTTTTTGCATCTTTCAGGCTATTTTCTCAGGAAGTATAGACTTGCCGCTGATAAAATTTGTACCATCGTATGGAGGGCAGTTAATACAAGTTCTTGCAACAAAAGTCGAAGCGATTCGAGAGCAGGTCCTAAACTGAACTTATCCGAAATTTTGTGTGGGAGCTACCAGAAGGAGTGGACCGATTGAGTCCATATTCGAACCTCATCTAAGTGTGGTAAAAGTTTCACGATGTGGAAAGTATGGATCAAATCGGTTACTTTCTTCAAGAGTTATCGTGCGCACAAATTTTCCGAACATTTTCGAACTTTTGTGGGGGAGGTACCGGAAGGAGTGGACCGATATAGCCCATCTTCGAACTTAAACTAAGTTTGGGCAAAATATTACCAAAACCAAATTTTTGACCGAATCGGTTGATCCATTCGAGAGTTATCGTGCGCACCAGCCAGCCAGACAGACGGACAGACAGACAGACGGACGGACATTACCAAAATGACTCCAAATTGTCTGAAACACATTTCGTCCAAACATACTTGGGGTCTAAAACCATTATTTCGATGAGGTACATTTTGCCCGTATGAAAGTGTATATACCCTTTCTAGCCTAAAGGCTGAGGGTATAAAACTCGAAGATGTGCTCGCAAAAAAATTGTAAAGGAATTTTGGTTTTTACCATATATATTAGGCCGGGGCGATTTGTATGGAAGGAAAAAAGTGTTATCGGGCGCCTGGAGTTTCTGATTTTTGGGATTGTACTGAGGAAAAAAGTCAACCAGACCATATGTCTACGGTGAAAATCGAGCCCCCGGATTTTGACTTGAAGTTTTTTTTCAAGGATTTTTGGATATTTTGGCATATAACAACCAAACCACTGAGATTTTCGATCCATCACAAAGACAACAATTGTAGCCAAGACAATAATAAAGAACTCTCTAGTACATCGCAAAAGCATTGGAACGCTTCTTAAGGTAGTTATGGCCTCGAGAAGGTGTACATTGTAAATGACACTGTGCTACAAAATGGGACTCAAAGTCAGTGGGTGGAAAATTTCTTTTGGAGATGAAAGCCCTTGGTGAGTGTATTAAGAACCCAAAAGAAAATTTTCACCGTAGATCAAGTTTCCGAGATATTGCGTGATAAATGGTTTAATTTTGGCCACTTAATTTTTGATAAAATAACTGTATATCTCTCTAAAGCGTTATTGTAGCTTCATTTTGACATTACATGTCTTCAGTCAAATCGAATGGTGAATCCTTTTGTAGAATATTTCATCCCTCTAACTCAATTCCTTTTATGTCCTTTTTGTCCTTTATTTTTTGAACCGTAGTAAAGTACCACAAGACGAGATTTTACAGCATCCAAATATGCTACAAAAATGTTGTTCAGAAGATTTTAGGTACGGTTCTCATTGATGACCAATCGATATTTCCCCGTTTTCATAAGTAATGTACAGATGGCGCTAAATATATGTGTTGCAGGCTTGCATTTCATGCATAATATCCAACAAACCCAGGCATTCAGCATACAAAGCTGGCATTTTAACCACTGCACCTTGATGACACCCAAAACTGATGTACAAAGTAAGTTGTACAGTGGAATTTGTTCATAACTGTCATTTACAGCTTCAACCAAAATCGTTTACTTGTTAAATATCAATTTAAAAAATGGTATTAAAAACTAGCTAAACGGGGTGGTTGTGCTTTGTTCTCATTCTTAAAGCTACTATTAATTTTGGAAACAATTTAATGAAATATTTACTCTTTTTGGAAATTCAAAAGTGTTCCTGAAATAAAAACGACAATTTCCAAGTTTTTTGGCAAATGCAATAGCCATCCAAACAAAAACAGATTGATGAGTGAAAAATAAAATGGCAGGAAACTAAAACAGACATTCATTCGCATATGTTGACTGACGGCTTTGTGGTGCTATATGGCCAGCGGAAATGTGTCTTTTCACAGCGTTTTTTTTTTTCAATTTTTTTTTTTGGTAGGCTATTGCAATCAAAGCTATTCAACAATATTTGACAATTGTCGATTACTTGTTATTGTTGTTAGTATTTTTTCCAAGGCAATTGTAATATTTTGCTACTAAATATCAGCCTTAGCCAATAGTCAGTCGTCCATCAGTCTAAAAATATTTCGATTCAAAGCACCAACAATGGTTTTTTGGTAAGCTTTTTTTGGCTGTCCCCAATTTGTTTCTGCTGCAGGGTGTTTTATTTGTTATTTTTCGGAATGGGGTCT
Source organism: Musca autumnalis (assembly GCF_047663935.1). NCBI lineage: Eukaryota > Metazoa > Arthropoda > Insecta > Diptera > Muscidae > Musca > Musca autumnalis. Next base: position 213,704,723 of record NW_027411977.1, on the reverse strand, counting down.
GTGAAAAAATAGTCATTCGTATTTTTCATTTCCATCGAATACAGCAAATAAGTAAACCAAGTTAAATGATTGCAGTGAAAATTGTTTTGTTTTATTACTACTATGTATTGTCAGAGCTATGGCAATGATTGGCACAATGGGAGCGAAACAAATCAATTTGGAAATGAAAAAAAAAACAACAAAATATATGACAATATATTCCTATAGATGAAGATGGGGATAATCGATACCAAAATTGTTTACAATATAAACGTGGATTTTATTAAACCAAGAATTTTTACAATATAAATGTGGATTTTTTAAAACGAATATTTTTTGCAATATAAACGTTAATTTTTTAAACGAATATTATTTCAATAATTATAAAGAATACTTTTTCAAGACGTGGATTTTTTAAAGAATATTTTTTCAAGACGTGGATTTTTTAAAGAATATTTTTTGTTTGTTCTGTTTTAGTTGAAGATTCAATCATATGATTGTCTAAGTCTGGAGTATTCCCCCATTGGCTTAACTTCATCACTTTCCTCTTTGCAGAGAAAAATGTTTACAAAACGCACTGACAGCTTGCAAAATTTACTGATCGCTACCAATATCATGATTTCATCCCGGCGAAGGGAATTATCAATTGGCTTTTCAGTTTTTGAAATGATGATTTTTTTTTTTGTTTAGTGAAAACCTGAACTCTTTAAGCATCGAGTATTCTCATGTTAATGAGAATGATGCTCACTTTTCTCTGCAAAGAGGAAAGTGATGAAGTTAAGCCAATGGGGGAATACTCCAGACTTAGACAATCATATGATTGAATCTTCAACTAAAACAGAACAAACAAAAAACAGCGAAGGCATGCGCAAAACGGAATTTTGTAAACAAAATTCCAACAACATACACACAGGTAACTGTGCTGATGTTATTTCAACTTAACAGAAATCGATGATTTCTTAGTTGAATCGTGCTGTCAGCTTGCAAATATTTTGTTCTGGTGTTTTTTTGGGAAAGCCGAAAAGTGAGCATCATTCTCATTAACATGAGAATACTCGATGCTTAAAGAGTTCAGGTTTTCACTAAACAAAAAAAAAAATCATCATTTCAAAAACTGAAAAGCCAATTGATAATTCCCTTCGCCGGGATGAAATCATGATATTGGTAGCGAAATTTGCAAGCTGTCAGTGCGTTTTGTAAACATTTTTCTCTGCAAAGAGGAAAGTGATGAAGTTAAGCCAATGGGGGAATACTACAGACTTAGACAATCAGAATATTTTTTTTAAAGAATTTTTTTTTCAAGAAGTGGATTTTTTAAAGAATATTTTTTCAAGACTTGGATTTTTTAAAGAATATTTTTTCAAGACGTGGATTTTTTAAAGAATATTTTTTGAAGAATATTTTTTTTTAAAGAATATTGTTTGAAGAATTTTTTTTAAAGAATATTTTGTTCAAAACGTGAATTTTTTAAAGAATATTTTTTTCAATAAACCTGGATTTTTTAAAGAATATTTTTATACCCACAGCCTTTAGACTAAAGAGGGTATTTACACTTTGATACGACCAAAAATGTGCCTCATAGAAATAATGGTTTTAGACCCCAAGTATGTTTGTACGATATCCGTTTCAGACAATTTTGAGTAGATCTAGCAATGTCCGTCTGTCTGTCTGTCTGTCTGTCTGTCTGGCAGGCTGGTGCGCACGATAACTCTCGAACGGATCAATCGATTCGGTTCAAATTTTGGGTATCGAAATATTTTGTCCATATTCGATTTAAGTTCGAAGATGGGCCATATAGGTCCACTTCTTCAGGTACCTCCCCCACAAATGTTCAAAAATTGTCGCAAAACTTGTGCGCACGATAACTCCTGTAGGGAACAACCGATTTAGTCCACACTTTGCACATCGTGTAATTTCTACCAAACTTAGATGAGGTTCCAATATGGACTCAATCGGTCCACTCCTTCGGGTATGTCCCACACAAAATTTCGTAAAAGTTCAGTTTAGGACCTGGTCTCGAATCGCTTTGATTTTTGTTTACGCAAGTTGTATTCGCTGTCCTCTATACGACGCTGTAAGTTTCATTAGGGGCAAGTCCATACTTCCTGAGAAAATAGCCTGAAAGTTACAAAAAACCCTATGACACCGTGTGTAGTGGTTGGAGCACAAGATAGCTCTCGAGCGGATCTGCCGGTTCGGTCCAAAATTTGGCTTTCGCAATATTTTGTCCAAACTTAGTTCAAGTTCAAAGATTGATTATATCGATCCACTCCTTCCGGTACCTCCCGCACAAAAGTTCGAAAATGTTCGGAAAATTTGTGCGTACGATAACTCTTGAAGGGAGTAACCGATTTGGTCCATACTTTGCACATTATGAAATTTCTACCAGACTTAGATGAGGTTACAATATGGACTCAATCGGTAAACTCCTTCGAGTATCTCCCACACAAAATTTCGGAAAAGTTCAGTTTAGGACCTGCTCTCGAATCGCCTTGGTTTTTGTTGTAACATCTTGTATTCACTGTCATCTATACGAAGGTACAAGTTTCCTCAGGGGCAAGTCCATACTTCCTGAAAAAATAGCCTGAAAGTTGAAAAACAAACCCTATGACACCATGTTTATGGATGAAGCGCAAGATAATTCTCGAACGGAAATGCCGATACCGGCCAAAATTTGGCCTTCGTATTATTGTTTCCAAACTGACTTTAAGTTCGTAGATAAGCCATATCGGTCCACTCCTTCAGGTACCTACCCCACAAAAGTTCAAAAATATTCGGAAAAATTGTGCGCACGATAACTCTTGATGGGAGTGACAGATTTGGTCCATACTTTACACATTCTCATAATATCTACCAGATATAGATCAGGTTCGAATATGAACTATATTTGTCCACTCCATCCTGTACCTCCCACACAAAATTTTGGATAAGTTCACTTTAAGACCTGCCATTGAATCACTTTGATTTTTATTGAAGCAACTTACATTCGCTGCCTCAATTACGATGGTACAAGTTGTTTCAGGGGCAAGTCCATACTTCTTCAGAAAGCAGCCCGAAGGGTGTAAAAACCCCCTATGGCACCCCCATGGTCTATGTCGGTCCATTCCTTTAAGTACCTTCTCCGAAAATTTTTTGAACTTTAATCCTAATCAACATTTTTGTCGGTTCATACTACCAAAATTTTGAAACCCCCTAAATACATAAGTTTTTTTGTGAAAAAAGTGTTTCAATTTGCACCGGCTGAGGGTATATCTCTGTCGGCAAAGCCGACTGATACTTCATTACTTGTTTCAATAAACGTGGATTTTTAAAGAATATTTTTTCAATAAACGTCGATTTTTTAAATAAAAATTTTTCAAGACGTTGATTTTTAAAGAATATTTTTTCGAGACGTAGTTTTTTTTTGAAAAAGATTTTTTTAAAAAAGATACGTGGATTTTTTAATGAATATTTTTTCAAGACGTAGTTTTTTAAGAAGACTTTTATAGAAGAGACGTGGATTTTTAAAAGAATATTTTTGCAAGACGTAGTTTTTTAAGAAGACTTTTAAAGAAGAGACGTGGATGTTTAAAAGAATATTTTTACAACGCGTTGATTTTTTAAAGAATATTTTTTCGAGACGTGGAATATTTAAAGAATTATTTTTCAAGACGTGAATTTTTTAAAGAATATTTTTTCAAGAAGTGGATTTTGAAAAGAAAAAAAAACAAAAAGTGGCTTAGGGGATGGAAGATACCAAGGAACGGTCCTGACTGGTTTTAACATGGCAAAGCCCAGGATTTATCTTGGTCCCTCTTTCATCTCCAGTGGACACTGACCTGCCCGTGGTGTCACCTGGGGAACTGCCTTTAACACCCGTTAAAGGAAGTGAGCTAACATGTGCCGCGCGTTCACCCATAAGAACGTTAAAAACTTTGCTTTGGGCGTCGGGTTAGTAACCCTCCCCTAGAAAAAACAACCTACTATGAAAAAAACGAAAGAAAAGAATAATAAATCCCTCAAAAGCTGACGACCCCCGCAAATGTTTAAAGGACCATGATCTGCGAATCTGCACCTGGAATGTTCGCACTCTTTATAGAGAAGGTGCAATTAACGCATTGACAGATGTACTTGAAAAGTACAAGGCCGACATTACTTCCATACAGGAAACACGATGGAACTGGAAAGGCGTCACAACAACACCTAATAGTGACGCACTGTATTATAGCTGCCATGACACAGAGCATGAGTTTGGTTGCAGATTTGTAGTTGGTCGGAGGTTAAAACATCTGGTCTCCAGCTTTACCCCAGTGAATGAAAGACTCGCTGCAATTCGATTAAAAGCAAAATTCTTCAACATCAGCTTTAGTTGCGCTCATGCTCCCACTGAGGACAAGGACGAACAGACCAAAGATATATTTTACGAGCTCTTAGAAGAAACCTATGACCGTTGCCCTGCCCATGACATTAAAATTATACTAGGCGATTTTAATGCCAAAATTAGAAGGGAGAATATCTTTGGCCCAACAGTGGGGAAATTCAGTCTCCACAGCGAAACATCTGACAATGGTATTAGGCTGCAGCTGCAAAAAACATGGTAGTTAGCAGTACCAGATTTAAGCATCTCGATATTCATAAGGGCACCTGGCTGTCGCCAGATCAAAGAACAAGAAATCAAATTGATCACGTTGTGATAGATGGAAGACATGCATCAAGGGTGTTGGATGTACGATCGTTCCGAGGTGGAACCATGGACTCTGACCACTACCTTGTTGCAGCAAAGGTACGTACCAGATTAAACGTAGCAAACAAAGTGCGAACAGACACAACACGGATGCTGGACATCGGTAAGCTGCAATCACAACAGATAGCCACAGCATATTCCACTCAACTGGCCCAACTGCTTAATCAAAGCACTCCTCGTCCCGGTAACATATCAGGACAATGGAAAAACATTGCCCACTCCATGCAAACAGGCGCAAAATCAGTACGTGGATACCAGAGACCCACACCAAGGAATCCATGGTATGACCAGGAGTGTCGTGATGCTACCGAAGAGAAAAATGCGGCATATAGGGCTACTTTACAATCAGTAGCAAAGCGTAGCGCACGAGAGAGGTATCGGAAGAAAAGGAGAGAGGAGAAACGTCTTTTCCGCAGGAAAAAGAGAGAGATAGGAAAGCGGGGGTGTGAACAAATCGAGATGTACAGGAGACAGAATGAAGTCCGAAAATGCTACCAAAGAGTGAAACATCAAACTGATGGCTTTGGAACTGGCACATCCTCCTGTAGAGACCAGTAAGGTAATTTGGTAACTGATATAGATAGTGTGCTAAGGATATGGAAAGAGCATTTTCCAAACTCTATCCAATTGTAGCGAAGTAGACGAAGATCCAATCCCAGAAAATGGTATTGAACGTGTACCACCCGGCCAAGATGAGGTAAAGACAGCAATAAACCGGCTGAAGAATAATAAGGCAGCAGGAGCTGATGGCCTACCAGCAGAGCTGTTTAAAATCGGAGGCGACACGTTGATAAGGTGTATGCATCAGCTAGTTAGCTCCATCTGGCAGGAAGAACGCGTACCCGACAATTGGAACCTGAGCATCCTGTTTCCCGTCCATAAGAAAGGAGATAAGACTTTATGCTCCAACTATAGGGGCATAAGTCTACTCCCTATTGCCTACAAGATAGTGTCAGGGATATTGTGCGAACGACTAAAGCCCATGGTCAACGAAATAATTGGACCTTACCAAGGCGGCTTTAGACCTGGCAAGTCCATCATCGACCAGATACTTACCCTGCTGCAAATCCTGGAGAAGACCCAAGAGATGCATATCGACAGCTACTACCTTTTTGTCGATTATAAAGCAGCCTTCGACAGCCCACTACGTTCAGAAGTATTCCAAGCAATGTCAGAATTCGGTATCCCCGCAAAGCTCATTCGGCTTTGTAAAATGACTCTAACTGACACAAGATCTTCAGTTAAAATAGTAAACAACCTGTCCAAAGAGTTTTACACGAAAAGGGGTTTCAGACAAGGATACAGCCTTTCGTGTGATCTTTTCAACATCCTGCTAGAAAAGGTTATACGAGAGGCAAACGTCAAAAAAAGTGGCACAATCTACGCCAATATCCACATGTTACTTGCTTTTGCTGATGATATAGACATCATGGGACGATCAGTAAAATAAGTAACTGATACCTTTATGAAGGTCGAAGGAGAATCTGCTAAAGTGGGTCTGGCGTTAAACGGCGAAAAGACCAAGTTGATGGTGTCGACGCGCAATGCGTCCATTGAGATCGGACCAACTGTTAAAGTTGGTTCCTATAATTTTGAGGTAGTAAAATACTTCGTATACCTCGGCACCGTCGTAAACACAACAAACGACATCAGTTGTGAAATAAAAAGAAGAATTGTATTGGCCAACAGATGCTACTTTGGCTTAAGTAAGCACTTCAAAAACAAAGCCACAACTCGTCAAACAAAAATAACGCTTTACAAAACACTGATACTACCCGTGTGGATGTATGGTTCCGAAGCCTGGGTACTTGAGCAAGCAGATAAGGCAGTGCTTGGCGTGCTTGAGAGAAAATTTCTTCGAAAAATCTACGGACCGATCTGCGTTGACGGTGAATATCGACGTCGTATGAACCACGAGCTGTATCTGCTATACAACGACATCAATATAGGTGAACATATCGAGATGCAGCGATTGCCACATGGCCACATGGCGGTGCACGCAGAATTGGCAGGCCAAAGAATAGATGACGCAAACAAGTGGATGAAGAGATGACAAGGCGCGGTATTCCAAAAAGCGAAGCACGAACAGAGAGAATTGGAGATCTTTTCTTAGTTCGGTCTATGGAACAAATATTCTATAATGGGCCAACTAAGTAAGTAAGTAACAAGTAAAAAGTCGTTAAGATCAGCCGGGCCGAACTTTTTATACCCTCCACAATAAAATAGTCTTATTTAAAATGGAATAATTAGGGTCCTTTCACAATTTTAGGTGGAACAACTTATCGATAATGGATAGATTCCTACTGCCTCCCACTATTGCATAAATTACACTGTGAACAGAAATGTTAGGGCAGAGATAATTCCTTTTGGAGATGAAAGCCCTTGGTGTGTGTATATTAAAAACCCCGAAGGACAGATGCGCCGTGAGTCGAACTTCCGCGTTATGGCGTGATGAAATTTTTGCAAGAGAACTTGTAAGCCATCATGAATTAGCATTATATCGTTGTTTGTTGTTTTTGTAGAGCACTTAAGCAACAGTGAACAAAGATATAACGCTAATTCCTGATGGCCCACAGGGTCTCTAACAAAAATTTCATCACGCCATCGCGGAAGTTCGACTCACGGCGGATCTGTCCTTCGGGGTTCATAATATACTCACCAAGGCCTTTCTTCCCCAAGAGGAATTTTCCGTGCCCCAGACTTTCACCTCCATTTTGTTGCACAGTGTTATCTGATCTAATCTAAAAAAATGTGTTCAGCTAGGGGAAAGGTACCACCTACGGGGCTATATCAAAGAGTCAACCTATCTTTAAATTTTTTGGCGGAAAAGTTTTATAGCTGCAGGGAACTTCAAGAGTCAAATTGAGGGTAGTTTCATCAAAACAATGTAGACCCTCAAAAATGGACCCATGTTGACGAATTTTAGTGAAGAAATTTCGTGACTACTGAAAATTCCCGAAAATCGGGAGATACAGTTATATGCGGGGATATACCAAAACATGGACCTATATTGACGATTATTTTTGAATAGACAAAATTGTACCTAAAATTCTCAAAATACCGATCATTACAGCTAGTTCGGTTAAAAATTGCAGCCAAAATTCTCAAAATACCGTAAATGGGGAGATACCGTTATATGGGGGCTATACCAAAACATGGACCTATGTAGACGATGTTTCGTTGGAGATGTTTTATGACCACTGAGAACTTAAAATGTTAAATTACAGCTATTTCGGTTAAAAACTGTAGCTAAAATTCTCAAAATACCGAAAATTGGGAGGTACCGTTATATGGGGGCTATACCAAAACATGGACCTATGTTGACGATGTTTGGTGGAGATATTTCATGACCACTGAGAACCTCAAATGTCAAATTGCAGATATTTCGGTTACAAATTGTGGTTAAAATTCTCAAAATACCGAAAATCGGGAGTTACCGTTATATGGGGGCTATACCAAAACATGGACCTATGTTGACGATGCTTGGTGGAGATGTTTCATGACCACTGAGAACATCAAAAGGCAAATTACAGCTATTTCGGTTAAAAAGTGTAGCTAAAATTCTCAAAATACCGAAAATCGGGAGGTACCGTTATATGGGGGCTATACCAAAACATGGACCTATGTTGACGATGTTTCGTGGATATATTTCATGACCACTGAGAAGCTAAAATGTCAAATTGCAGATAATTCGGTTAAAAATTGTGGCTAAAATTCTCAAAATACCGAAAATCGGGAGGTACCGTTATATGGGGGCTATACCAAAACATGGACCTATGTTGACGATGCTTGGTGGAGATGTTTCATGACCACTGAGAACCTCAAATGGCAAATTACAGCTAGTTCGTTTACAAATTGTGGTTAAAATTCTCAAAATACCAGAAAATCGGGAGGTACCGTTATATGGGGGCTATACCAAAACATGGACCTATGTTGACGATGTTTGGTGGAGATATTTCATGACCACTGAGAACCTCAAATGTCAAATTACAGCTAGTTCGGTTAAAAATTGTAGCTAAAATTCTCAAAATACTGAAAATCGGGAGGTACCGTTATATGGGGGCTATACCAAAACATGGACCTATGTTGACGATGTTTAATGGAGATATTTCATGACCAATGAAAACCTCAAATGTCAAATTGCAGATAGTTCGGTTAAACATTGTGGCTAAAATTCTTAAAATACCGAAAATCGGGAGGTACCGTTATATGGGGACTATACCAAAACATGGACCTATGCCCATATCCTTTGGGATATAAGTTTGTTGATCACTAGGAACCCTAAATCCCAAACTATAGCTAATTCGGTCTGCAAATGTGGCGAAGAACGTCAAAATACCTCAAATCCGGAGGTACCGTTATACCGAACTTGACCTGCCTATGGAAAAAAGACCCTCGGGTGCAAAATTTCAGCACTCTATCTCAATTATTGCGGACGCTAGAGTGATTACAACAGACGGACAGACAGACGGACAGACGGACAGACGGACATGGCTAGATCGTCTTAGAATTTTATCCTGATCAAGAATATATATACTTTATAGGGTCGCAAATGATTAGTTCGATGTGTTACAAACAGAATGACAAACTTAATATACCCTCCATACTATGGTGGAGGGTATAAAAATGTGTTCAGCTAGGTGAAAGGTACCACCTACGGGGCTATATCAAAGCGTCAGCATATCTTTAAATTTTTTGGCGGAAAAGTTTTATAGCTGCAGGGAACTTCAAGAGTCAAATTGAGGGTAGTTTCATCAAAACAATGTAGGCCCTCAAAAATGGACCCATGATGACGAATTTTAGTGAAGAAATTTCATGACCACTGAAAATTCCCGAAAATCGGGAGGTGCAATTATATGGGGGGATGGACATACACAAACATGGACCTACATTGACGATTATTTTTGAATAGACAAAATTGTAGCTAAAATTCAAATGTCAAATTACAGCTAATTCGGTTAAAAACTGTAGCAAAAATTCTCAAAATACCGAAAATTTGGGAGGTACCGTTATATGGGGGCTATACCAAAACATGAACCTATGTTGACGATGTTTCGTGGAGATGTTTAATGACCACTGAGAACCTCAAATGACAAATTACAGCTAGTTCGGTTAAAAATTGTAACTAAAATGCTCAAAATACCGAAAATCGGGAGGTACGGTTATAAGGGGGCCATACCAAAACATGGACCTATGTTGACGATGTTTGGTGGAGATGTTTCATGACCACTGATAACCTCAAACGTGAAATTGCAGATAGTTCGGTTACAAATTGTGGCTAAAATTCTCAAAATACCGAAAATCGGGAGGTACCGTTATATGGGGGCTATACCAAAACATGGAAATATGTTGACGATGTTTAGTGGAGATGTTTAATGACCACTGAGAACCTCAAATGGCAAATTACAGCTAGTTCGGTTAAAAATTGTAACTAAAATGCTCAAAATACCGAAAATCGGGAGGTACGGTTATAAGGGGGCCATACCAAAATATGGACCTATGTTGTCGATGTTTGGTGGAGATATTTCATGACCACTGAGAACCTCAAATGTCACATAGCAGATAGTTCGGTTACAAATTGTGGCTAAAATTCTCAAAATACCGAAAATCGGGAGGTACCGTTATATGGGGGCTATACCAAAACATGGACCTATGTTGACGATGTTTGGTGGAGATATTTCATGATCACTGAGAACTTCAAATTGCAAATTACAGCTAGTTCGGTTAAAAATTGTAGCTAAAATTCTCAAAATACCGAAAATCGGGAGGTACCGATATATGGGGACTGTACCAAAACATGGACCTATGCCCATATCCTTTGGGATATAAGTTTGTTGATCACTAGGAACCCTAAGTGCCAAATTATAGCCAATTCGGTCTGCAAATGTGGCGAAGAACGTCAAAATACCTCCAATCCGGAGGTACCGTTATATGGGGGCTATACCAAAGTGTGGACCGATAGAGCCCATCTTCGAACTTGACCTGCCTATGGAAAAAAGTCTCTCGGGTGCAACATTTCAGCACTCTATCTCAATTTTGCGGACGCTAGAGTGATTACAACAGACGAACGGACAGACGGACATGGCTAGATCGTCTTAGAATTTTATCCTGATCAAGAATATATATACTTTATAGGGTCGCAAGTGATTAGTTCGATGTGTTACAAACGAAATGACAAACTTAATATACCCTCCATACTATGGTGGAGGGAATAAAAAATAGTTTCAATAGTTCAACTGAAAGAGTGTAAAGTATAGGTTCCCTAGCTTTCTTACTGAAAATATAGGTTCAATAGCTTTCATTATGAGAAATGTGTTCATTGGTTTACTAGTGAATATAAATATAAGTTCACTTGTTTACCTAGTAAAAATCAGTAAGAATCAGAAGCTCATCCAAAAAAAAAAAAATTAATTAAGTACCTCAACCATATAAAAATATGTTCACCAGCTGAGCTATTGAAAATAGATTCACTAGATCAGCGACAGGTAAATATGGAATGAAGGTTCACTAGTTCACCTATGTGAATAAGGTTCACACGCTCATGTATAGCAAGTAGTGAAAATATGCTCACTAAATTGGCTAAATAAATGGTTTTTAGATATGGAAAATAGTTTCACTAGATCACTTATGGAATAAGATTCACTGGTTCAGTTATAGAAAGTAGGTTCGGTAGCTCTGCTAGTGAAAATAGGCATACCGATCTGCTATAAAAATACTTTCATACTTCATACTTTAGTTCTTCGATAAAAAGTTGGTCCTATTGGACATTGGCAGAATTTTATGCAATTTTAATATATTTTTTTAAATTTTTTACTTTACAGTTTTAGATTTAAGATACCGATATTTACAAAATTTACTTAAGTAGCTTATTCACTTCACTTCTGTCAACAAATGTAAATTTCCCATAAGTTCTTTGCTTTTGCTGCGCGGAATATATGTAAATACGGTAACATCATATTGAGAGTTGGGTAAAAATTTCGGAATTTTTAAATCTTCCAAATTGAGACCGATCCATGTATAATTACCCTGAAAATCAAGACAAGAAATAATTATTCATTTCCATAACATGTTTCTTTTTCTTAATTACAACAACACTTTACCGGTGGTATTGGACACTTTCTTGGAAATTGACTATTTGCCAACGATTTCTTAAGAAACGGCAATAGAAATCCCGAAAATCTTGCATTAGTTTTCGTTATTATATCACAACCTTTAAATTCAACTTGAAACATGGGGGGTGAACGTTGCGAGACTTTTTGGTTTGGTGTTTTTAATTTCATCGTAACCAATATAGTCAGATTTGAAGGCAAGATATCGACGACTTGTAAAAATATATCTGCAATATGATTATCCTTGCGGATATCCAAACGATAGTCACGAACATATAATTTATTCGTTTGAGTCTCTGCCTTTAGAAACCGAATAGTTTTATAATTTATCGTTTTCTGCAGAAAAAAAAACAAAAATAAATAAATATAAAAATAAGTGTTTGAAATCCTAAGTAGTTGTATTTTGACAGTACCTTTGAATCGGTGATAAGCATCAAAGTCATCAGTATTACAGTTAGTAATAATAATCGGTACATTTCATTTAATTCGCACTAAAGGAAACGTTGGAATATTGAAATATAAAAACTTGTTTTGGTGACAAAATAAAAAAATAACTTAAAAAAATTAATTATATACCCTCACGTATATATATTATCGAATATATCACACAAATATGGGTCATTACCAATAATTACCTAATTTTTGTTGAAAACAAACTTAAAATCTCATGAATATTCAAATCATGTTTGCAGACTGAAATAAATTAGATTTTGTTAATTAGGTCTGGCCAAGAAACGGGTAAAAAAAAATCTCATTAAAAAATGTCATTACCAAATAATACAAAAAAAAATTAGTTTTTTTTCGGTAGACCTAACTGCTTATAAACCATCCTACTTTGGTGTAATATTGAGGCCACAACCTTAAAAATACCGAAAATCGGGAGACACCGCTCTATAGGGACTATATGAAGGCGAGGACCTACACCGACAAGTTTCAGGGTCAGAAACTTCAAAATACCAAAAATAGAGAGGTACCGTTCTACGGGGGCTATATGAAGACGTGGACCTATACTGAAGAATTTATGGTGGAATGTTTTTACCTCCATCGAAGACTAAAGATCAAATGTCAGCCAATTATGTGGGATATTGAGGCCACAACTTTCAGAATACTGAAAATCGGAAGGTAACGTTTAGAGGTTGTTTGAAAGGCGTGGACATGTACCGAAAAATTTTTGGGAGAAAGTTTTTTAGGCCTAAAGAAGACCAAATACAATATAGAAACATTATCGGTGGGATATTGAGACCACAACCTTCAAAATATCGAAAATCGGGAGGTACCGTAATATGGGGGCTATTTGAAAGCGTGGACCAATACCGACAAATTTTAAGTGGAAATTGTTACACTCCCAACGAAGAGTAACCACCAAGTTTCAGCCTTTTCGGTGGGATATTGAGGCCATAACCTTGAGAATTCCAAAAATCTGGACGTACCGTTCTGTGGGGGCTATTTGAAAGCGTGAACCAATACCGACAAGTTTCAGCTGAAACGTTTTATACCCCAAATTTTAGCCATTTTTGTGGCATATTGAGGACACAACCTTCAAAATACCAAAAATTGTGAGGTACCGTTCTATGGGGGCTATATAAAGGCGTGGACATATACCGCTAAATTTTAGGTGAAATATTTTATACTCCCAACGAAGACTAAATACCAAATGTCCGCCATTTCTGTGGTATAATAAGCCTAAAACCTTGAAAATCCGGAAAATCGGAAGGCTCCGTTCTATGGGGACTGTATGACAACGTAAACCTACACCGATAAATTTCAGATTGAAAGTTTTATACCCCCAACAAAGACTCTATACCAAATTTTAGCCATTGTGGTGGGATATTGAGGATATGACGGATATGAGGGCAATATCAAAACGTGGATCGATATAAGTCATTTTCAATACCAAACATCTTAGTAGTAATAGAAACTTCTGCAGCAAATTATATGGCTCTATCTTAAATACTGCGAGCTGTATTTTGATTTCAAAAGATGCACGGACAGATGGAGATGATTGTATCGATTTAGCACTTTGAACACCTGAACGTGAAACAAATCTTCTTTAAAAAATCCACGTCTTGAAAAAATATTCTTTAAAAATCTACGTATTGAAAAAATATTCCACGTCATAAAAAATATTCTTTAAAAAATCCACATCTTGAAAAAACATTCTTTAAAAAATCACGCCTTGTAAAAGTATTATTTAAAAATACCTCGTCCTGAGAAAATATTCCTTAAAAAGTCCACGTCTGTTGGAAAAAATATTCTTTAAAAAATCCATTTTTTTTGGAATAAATATTCTTTAAAAAATCAACGTCTGTTGGAATTTTTCATTAAAAAATCCAAGCTTTGAAAAAATAGTCCACGTTAATTGAAAAAATATTCTTTAAAAAATCCACGTTTATTGAAAAAATATTCTTTAAAAAATCCACGTTTATTGAAAAAATATTCTTTAAAAAATCCACGTTTATTGAAAAAATATTCTTTAAAAAATCCACGTTTATTGAAAAAATATTCTTTAAAAAATCCACGTTTATTGAAAAAATATTCTTTAAAAAATCCACGTTTATTGAAAAAATATTCTTTAAAAAATCCACGTTTATTGAAAAAATATTCTTTAAAAAATCCACGTTTATTGAAAAAATATTCTTTAAAAAATCCACGTTTATTGAAAAAATATTCTTTAAAAAATCCACGTTTATTGAAAAAATATTCTTTAAAAAATCCACGTTTATTGAAAAAATATTCTTTAAAAAATCCACGTTTATTGAAAAAATATTCTTTAAAAAATCCACGTTTATTGAAAAAATATTCTTTAAAAAATCCACGTTTATTGAAAAAATATTCTTTAAAAAATCCACGTTTATTGAAAAAATATTCTTTAAAAAATCCACGTTTATTGAAAAAATATTCTTTAAAAAATCCACGTTTATTGAAAAAATATTCTTTAAAAAATCCACGTTTATTGAAAAAATATTCTTTAAAAAATCCACGTTTATTGAAAAAATATTCTTTAAAAAATCCACGTTTATTGAAAAAATATTCTTTAAAAAATCCACGTTTATTGAAAAAATATTCTTTAAAAAATCCACGTTTATTGAAAAAATATTCTTTAAAAAATCCACGTTTATTGAAAAAATATTCTTTAAAAAATCCACGTTTATTGAAAAAATATTCTTTAAAAAATCCACGTTTATTGAAAAAATATTCTTTAAAAAATCCACGTTTATTGAAAAAATATTCTTTAAAAAATCCACGTTTATTGAAAAAATATTCTTTAAAAAATCCACGTTTATTGAAAAAATATTCTTTAAAAAATCCACGTTTATTGAAAAAATATTCTTTAAAAAATCCACGTTTATTGAAAAAATATTCTTTAAAAAATCCACGTTTATTGAAAAAATATTCTTTAAAAAATCCACGTTTATTGAAAAAATATTCTTTAAAAAATCCACGTTTATTGAAAAAATATTCTTTAAAAAATCCACGTTTATTGAAAAAATATTCTTTAAAAAATCCACGTTTATTGAAAAAATATTCTTTAAAAAATCCACGTTTATTGAAAAAATATTCTTTAAAAAATCCACGTTTATTGAAAAAATATTC
The DNA here is from genome assembly GCF_047663935.1 of Musca autumnalis. Taxonomy (NCBI): domain Eukaryota; kingdom Metazoa; phylum Arthropoda; class Insecta; order Diptera; family Muscidae; genus Musca; species Musca autumnalis. The sequence goes on along the minus strand of NW_027411977.1, from coordinate 213,689,318 downwards.
TTTAAAAAATCCACGTTTATTGAAAAAATATTCTTTAAAAAATCCACGTTTATTGAAAAAATATTCTTTAAAAAATCCACGTTTATTGAAAAAATATTCTTTAAAAAATCCACGTTTATTGAAAAAATATTCTTTAAAAAATCCACGTTTATTGAAAAAATATTCTTTAAAAAATCCACGTTTATTGAAAAAATATTCTTTAAAAAATCCACGTTTATTGAAAAAATATTCTTTAAAAAATCCACGTTTATTGAAAAAATATTCTTTAAAAAATCCACGTTTATTGAAAAAATATTCTTTAAAAAATCCACGTTTATTGAAAAAATATTCTTTAAAAAATCCACGTTTATTGAAAAAATATTCTTTAAAAAATCCACGTTTATTGAAAAAATATTCTTTAAAAAATCCACGTTTATTGAAAAAATATTCTTTAAAAAATCCACGTTTATTGAAAAAATATTCTTTAAAAAATCCACGTTTATTGAAAAAATATTCTTTAAAAAATCCACGTTTATTGAAAAAATATTCTTTAAAAAATCCACGTTTATTGAAAAAATATTCTTTAAAAAATCCACGTTTATTGAAAAAATATTCTTTAAAAAATCCACGTTTATTGAAAAAATATTCTTTAAAAAATCCACGTTTATTGAAAAATATTCTTTAAAAAATCCACGTTAATTGAAAAAATATTCTTTAAAAAATCCACGTTTATTGAAAAAATATTCTTTAAAAAATCCACGTTTATTGAAAAATATTCTTTAAAAAATCCACGTTAATTGAAAAAATATTATTTAAAAAATCCACGTTAATTGAAAAAATATTCTTCAAAAAATCCACGTCAATTGAAAAAATATTCTTTAAAAAATCCACGTTTATTGAAAAAGTATTATATAAAAAATCCACGTTAATCTACGTTTATTGAAAAATATTCTTTAAAAAATCTACGTTTATTGAAAAATATTCTTTTAAAAATCTACGTTTATTGAAAAAATATTCTTAAAAAAATCCACGTTTATTAACATAATATTCTTTAAAAAATTCAAGTTTATTGAAAAAACCTTCTTTTAAAAATCCACGTTTATTGTAAAATATTCCACGTTTATTGAAAGAAAATTCTATAAAAAATCTACGTTTATTAAAAAATATTGTTTAAAAAATCCACGTCTGTTGGAAAAAATATTTTTAACAACTCCACGTTTATTGAAAAATATTCTTTAAAAAATCCACGTTAATTGAAAAAATATTCTTTAAAAAATCCACGTTTATTGAAAAATATTCTTTAAAAAATCCACGTTAATTGAAAAAATATTCTTCAAAAAATCCACGTCAATTGAAAAAATATTCTTTAAAAAATCCACGTTTATTGAAAAAGTATTATATAAAAAATCCACGTTAATCTACGTTTATTGAAAAATATTCTTTAAAAAATCTAGGTTTATTGAAAAAATATTCTTAAAAAAATCCACGTTTATTAAAATAATATTCTTTAAAAAATTCAAGTTTATTGAAAAAAACCTTCTTTTAAAAATCCACGTTTATTGTAAAATATTCTACGTTTATTGAAAGAAAATTCTATAAAAAATCTACGTTTATTAAAAAATATTCTTTAAAAAATCAAGGTTTATTGAAAAATATTGCTTAAAAAATCTATGTTTATTAAAAATGTATTCTTTAAAAAATCCACGTTTATTGAAAAATATTCATTAAAAAACGTAAGTTTATTGAAAAATATTCTCTAAAAAATCCACGTTTATTGAAAAAATATTCTTTATCAAATACACGTTTATTGAAAAATATTCTTTAAAAAATAAACGTTTATTGAAAAAATATTCTCTAAAAAATCCACGTTTATTGAAAAAATATTCTGTAATAAAATTCTTTAGGAAAACCTACGTTTATCGAAAAAAATATTATTTAAAAATTTAAGTTTATTGAAAAAAATATTCTTTAAAAAATCTACTTTCATTAAAAAATATTCCTTAAAAAATCTACATTTAGTTAAAAAAACTGTTTAAAAAATCAACGTTTATTAAAAAAATTTTCTTTAAAAAATGAACGTTTATTAAATAACTTTTCTTTAAAAAATCCACGTTTACTGAAAAAATATTCTTTAAAAAAAATGCACGTTTATTAAAAAACATTTCTTTAAAAAATCAACGTTTATTAAAAAACTTTTCTTTAAAAAATCCACGTTTATTGAAAAAATATTCTTTAAAAAAATGCACGTTTATTAAAAAACTTTTCTTTAAAAAATCCACGCTTATTAAAAAACTTTTCTTTAAAAAATCCACGTTTATTGAAAAATATTCTTTAAAAAATCCACGTTTATTAAAAAACTTTTCTTTAAAAAAATCCACGTTTATTGAAAAAATATTCTTTAAAAAATCCACGTTTATTGAAAAATATTCTTTAAAAATGCAAGTTTATTGAAAAAATATTCTTTAAAAAATCCACGTAGATTGAAAAAATATTCTTTAAAAATGCACGTTTATTGAAAAAATATTCTATAAAAAATACTTAAAAAAATCCACTTTTATTAAAAAAAATATTATTTAAAAATCCATGTTTATTGAAAACCTTACTTTTTCTCAATCATATCTTCTTACTTTGTCTCAACAACAACACTTACATTTGTTATAACATTTTTAAATTTTTTATTATAACTATAACCCAAAATATTGACATCAAATATACTACGCGGTATAAATGAAGGCAATTTTAAAGTATCCAATTTAAGATTCAGCCAATTATAGTGACCCTATAAAAAATAAAATTAAAATAATTTCTTTTTTAATCGTTTAGCATACCTTTTCAATTGGACACTCTTTAGTAAAATTACTTTTCGATAAGACATCTTTATACCAGAGCTGTATAAATCCCGTCAAACGTTTGACATTTTTATTCATAAAATCGCAGTATTTAACATTCAATTCAAACATTGTTTGTGTTTGAAATTTCAATTTTGCCATCAATTTTACGTTAAAATCCATGGGAAATTTGCGAGAAACATTAAAAACAATATCTGATGCCAGCTTATCTTTGTGAATTTTCATAGAGAATTCATTCACGTAGTCAGCATTGAAGGAAGTTTCGGCGGAGAGAAAATAGATTTTCTTGAAATTTGGTGAATTCTAGAAATAGAAAATAATTTTATTTGTTAACCATTGTCCATTGTATGTGATTACCTTTGATAGGCAGGAGCACACGTTGTGCCAAATAACCACCGCAATTATAATGAAATTTTTATAAACGACCATTGTGACTAAATGATCAACTGAAAATGAACAAAAAATATATACTTTGATAAATGGTTTATGTATTTTTTATCAGATATAAATTTAGCCATTTTTCAATTTTCTTGTTTTTACAGTGTTCTTTCAATTAAAACGCTTGCAATACAATATACGGCGAGCGTTTTAATGGATACATGAACAAAAAAAAATATATATGGGTACGAAAAGTATTAAATGGTACTAAATTTGATACAATTTGAACTTGAGTGAACGGATAGAGCAGGAATCCTGAGAAATGGAATTAAAATTGCTGTTGGACTGACCGTAGTATTGAGGAAGTTTTGAAAATTCGTACTTATGGGTACGAAAAGTACTAAATTGTACTAAGTTTGGTACAATTTGGATTTGGGTGGACGGATAGAAACAGAAATCTTCGGATATGGAATTAAGATTACAGTTGGAGTGTAGGATTTAGATGGTTTTGGAAATTCGTACTTTATGTTTATGAAAATTACAAAATTTGGTACGATTTGTAATTTGGGTGATTTGTAATTTGGAATTATTATTACGGTCCAAGTGTAAGATTCAGTTAGTTTTGGAAAATGGTACTAAATTTGGTACAATTTGGGTTTCGGTGAACGGATAGCGTTGTAATACTGCAATTTGAAAAAAGGATTACTGTTGGAGTGTTGTTTTGAAATCTGGAGTGAGTTTTGTATATTCGTACTTATGTGTACGAAAAGTAGTAAATTGTAACAAAATTGGACTTGGGTGTATTTTTTATTTTATTTAAATGCTTCCATAAATGTGACTGATGTGTAGGGGTGAGATACGACTGTTCTTTTTTTTTTTTTTTTTTTTTTGAAAATCGAATTATCGAATCGAATAATGCTTAAATAAAGAGAGGTATTAATTAAAATTGGTATAAGTACAATAAAATTTTCACAATTTCCATATCGACACCTCCAAATAATAGTATGCTAAGTCTAAAAAGTGACTTTTGCAGGAGAAGCTCTCAAGGTTTGGAAAGTTTTTTGAACTTCAGTACTATGCTAAGACAATATTTGTTTATAACTTCTGTTCGGATTGACCGATCATTACCAAAATTAGACTGAATTTAAGCTAAAGGACGTTCGACACCTCCAGATAATAGTTTGCTAATTCTGAAAAGCGAGTTTTGCAGGACAAGCTCTAAAAGTTTGGAAATTTCTTTGACCTTCAGTACTATGCTAAGTACATATTTCTTTATAACTTCTGTTCGGATTGTACGATCATTACCAAAATTTGACAGAATTTAAGTTAAAGGGCGTTAAATATAAAAATGTAAAGAACTTGAAAACATGCTAAGTCGACTTAGCATACTATTGCTTGGAGGCGTCGATATAAAATATTGTTGTATATCCTTTCCGCCTACGAAGTAGCCGATCATTTCTAGTTACGAGAACCATGGGACAAATCCATTATTTCGACGAGACAAACTTGTGAACTCTCCGGAACCAGTAACTCACTAGTGCTAAGGAGACTACTATGTTCCAAAAATACTAACTAAATATTTTAACATATAGTACTGATTCCCTGGTATCAATGTCTGTGTATGAACCCTCATGAACTACTGACTCACTAGGTCCAACGTCACAAGTGCCCTCTGAATAACAAGTAAACAAATTCAAAAATGGGGAATAACAAGGGCATGCCACTAAAATTCGACGAATATGTAGTAAAGTAAGTAGTTAGGGCTTGTAGTAACCAGAGAGTAACTACTTATTTGTCGAATTTTAAGTTAAAATCTGATTTCCGGTGACATGCTCTTGTTCAAATAATGAGTTAGTAGGTCGATTTGTAATGAGTTTTTTTCCCCCAGGAAATGTCAGTATAAGGATCATCTGAAACGTCAGACTCACAAGATTGAATGTCACTTGTAACTTCTGAATGAGAAGTACATGTTAAATGTCAATAGTAAGTCAGTACAGTTGTTTTTACCGATTTTTTTCTACAGTGAGTTTTGACATTTTACTCAAACTGTTTTTTTAAGCCACTTCCAGGATTGAATTTTTTAAAGAATATATTTTTCCAACGCGTGGATTTTTTAATACATTTTTCAAGATACTTCAACGATATCAATCAAAGACGCTTAGATTGATTACGGGTGCTCCTTGGTTTCTTAATAATAACGCGATTCATAGAGATTTAAACATAAATAAAATTACAGATGAAATTAAAAAAATTAGTACTACGTATCTTAACAGATTAAGTAACCATTCGAATGTGTTAGCAATTAATCTATTAGATGACACAGATGAAATTAGAAGACTAAAACGAAGACATGTTTTAGACCTCCCATTTATTTAATGAGTTTCATAAAATATGTAATCTGAAATTAAAATTGTAATATGTATTTATTGTTAAATCCACTGGGGTTTAACAATTCTGTTATATTGTAGTAACTAGCAAAGTGCCCGCTACTCCGTATGCGGAAAGGATATAAAAAACAAATAAACAATATATAATATGAAAATGGCGAACACTGAAGATTTTATTGTACTTATACAGGGTGTTTTTTTAAGCCCGATAGAACTTGAAATTCTAAAAAATGACACAAAAAATTAAATTGTAATCAAAACTTTTTTTTATTCGAAAGATTAATACGTGACATTAACATTAGAAAATCATTTCGGGAATATGGGCACCGCGGCTGTTCTTGACGAAGTGCAATCTGGACGTCCAATTTTTGGCCACTTTTTCGAGCACTGCTGGCCGTATGTCACGAATAACACGAACAATGCTGGCCTCCAAGGCATCAATTGTTGCTGGTTTATCAGCATAAACCAGTGACTTCACGTAGCCCCACAGGAAATAATCGAGAGGTATCAAATCGCACGACCTTGGAGGCCAATTGACAGGTCCACTTCTCGAAATCAACTTATCGCCAAATATTGATTTCAATAAGTCGATGGTTGCGTTCGCCGTATGGCACGTAGCGCCATCCTGTTGAAACCACATCTCCTCCGGATCAATGTCATCCATGTCTTCAAACAAAAAATCATTGATCGTGGTGCGGTAACGATCTCCATTGACCGTAACGCGAGCTCCGGCCTCATTTTTGAAGAAATAAGGTCCGATGATGCCACCAGCGTGAAAACCGTACTATACGGTGCATTTTTCTGGAAGTAATGGAGTCTGTAGGGTCTCTTGTGGATTGGTCTCACTCCATATGCGGCAATTTTGCTTACCACAGTTCGACGAATGGCTTGTTCAGATGGACGATTATGTACGCCATACAAATGACGAAGTCGTCTATAAGTTGCGGGAATCGACGACTGATTTTCAAAGTAAATTTGGATAATTTCGTAGCGTTGTTCAAGCTTGAGTCTATTCATGATGATTTGTCAGAGTATACTGAAACAAATAACAAACAAGTTTCATAAAAATTTAATTTTTTTTGTTACTTTTTACAATTTAAAGTTCTATCTAGCTTAAAAAACACAATTTACCAATTTTAATCAATATTTATTGTTATTTTAGTACTGTTCGTACCGCTTTAGTTCGATTTTCAAAAAGATCAGCCGTATCTCACCCTTACATGTTAACAGCTAGACCAACATTGTACACCAGTACTCACACTAAATCAAAAAAATGCTGATTCCAGCACTGTTCCTACACCCAATAGTACGATATTCCAAAACTACCTTCACCAGTAACCTAAATTCCCAAAAAACAGGATTCCAGAGCCATCGGTACACTCAAATTGTACCATTTGGTATATTTCTTGGTCATAAGTACGAATTCCAAAAACTACCTCCATGTCTCAACCCTACACTCCAATCTTAGCCTTACCAAATTGCAGGATTACAGCTCTATCCGTTCCTCCAAATACCCACTGTACCAAATTTAGTATCATTTAGTACTTTTCGTACCCATAAGTACGAATTTTCAAAACTACTTCCGTTCTACTCTCCAACAGTAGCCTAAGTTCAGGATTCCAGCTCCATTCGTTCGCCCAAATCGTAATTATTCCAAATTTAGTACTTTTCGTACCCATAAGTACGAATTTTCAAAATTACTTCCATTCTGCCCTCCCTCCAACTGTAGCATTAATTCAAAAATTCAGTATTCCAGCTCTATCCGTTCAACCTAAATTCAAATTGTACCAAATTTAGTACCATTTAGTACTTTTCGTACCCATAAGTACGAATTTTAAAGCTACATCCATTTTAATCTCCAACAGTAGCCTCAGTTTCAAATTTCAGGATTCCAGCTCTATCCGTTCGCCGAAATCATAATTGTATCAAATTTAGTACCATTTAGTACTTTTCGTACCCATAAGTACTAATTTTCAAAACTACTTCCATTCTACTCTCTTACATTAGTCTTAATTCAAATTTCAAGATTCCAGCTCTATCCGTTCGCCTAAATCATAATTGTACCAAGCTTAGTATCATTTGGTACTTTTCGTACCCATAAGTACGAATTTTCAAAACTACTTCCGTTCTACTCTCCAACAGTAGCCTTAGTTCAGGATTCCAGCTCCATCCGTTTGCCCAAATCGTAATTATTCCAAATTTAGTACCATTTAGTACTTTTCGTACCCATAAGTACGAATTTTCAAAACTACTTCCATTCTACCCTCCAACTGTAGCATTAATTCAAAATTTCAGTATTCCAGCTCTATCCGTTCAACCTAAATCCAAATTGTACCAAATTTAGTACCATTTAGTACTTTTCGTACCCATAAGTACGAATTTTAAAAACTACATCCATTTTACTCTCCAACAGTAGCCTTAGTTCCAAATTTCTGGATTCCAGCTCTATCCGTTCGTCCAAATCATAATTGTACCAAATTTAGTACCATTTAGTACTTTTCGTACCCATAACTGCGAGTTTTCATAACTACTTCCATTTTACTCTCCAACAGTAGCCTTAATTCAAAATTTCAAGATTCCAACTCTATCCGTTCGTCCAAATCATAAGTGTACCAAATTTAGTACTTTTCGTACCCATAAGTACTAATTTTCAAAAATACGTGCATTCTACGATCCAATAGTAGCCTTAATTCAAAATTTCAGGATTCCTGCTCTATCCGTTCCCAAAAATCATAATTCTACCAAATTTAGTACCATTTAGTACTTTTCGTACACATGTGTACACTTTTCCTAAGCCACCTCCTTATGTCAACCGTACCTTTTAACCTTGATTCTCACACCAAATTTCAACCTTTAACCTTTATCCGTTCACAAAATACGAATTGGCACCAAATTTAGTACACTTTAGCACTTTTCGTACACTTATAGTTCGAATTTCTAAAAACCTTTTTGTACATCTTTCCTGCACTCCATCAGTGACCTTCATTCCAAATTTCAAAGTTCTAGCTCTACCGGTTCGTCAAATACAAACGGTACCATATTTAGTACCTTTTAGTACTTTTTGTACCCTTCCAGTTCGAATTTCCAGAAACCCAGCCTTATCTGACCCCTTCGGACCAAGAGTGATCCACACCCAAAATTTCAGGATTCTAGCTTCAGTCGTTTCGTCTGGGCGTTGATGAATCATTAAGTCAGTCAGTCAGTCAGTCAATCACTTTACTCTTTTATTAATATAGATTATTAAATTTGCTGAATGTTTCTTGTAAATAGATTGCAAATAAAAAGAATAAATATAAAAAAAAAGTCGTGGATTTTTATACCCTCCACCATAGTATGGAGGGTATATTAAGTTTGTTTTTCCGTTTGTAAAGCATTGAAATACTCATTTGCGACCCTATAGAGTATATATATTCTTGATCAGGGTAAAATTCCGTCCGTCCGTCCGTCCGTCCGTCTGTGGTAATCACTCTAGCATCCACAAAAATGGAGATAGAACGCTGAAATGGAGATAGACGCATGTCTTTTGTTTGCAGGCAGGTCAAGTTCGATGATGGGCTATATCGGCCCCCCCACCCCCCGATTTACGGTATTTTGCCGTTTTTAGCTACATTTTGAGACCGATTTAGCTATAATTTGACATTTAGGGTTCTTTAGTGTCAATAAACTTATATAACAAAAGTTGTGGACATAGGTCCACGTTTTGGTATAGCGCCCATAGAACGGTACCCCCCGATTTACGGTATTTTGACGTTTTTAGCTACATTTTCAGACCGATGTAGCTATAATTTAACAATTAGGGTTCTTAAGTGTCAATACACATATTTAACAAAAGTTTTGGACATAGGCCCACGTTTTGGTATAGCCCCCATATAACGGTACCCCCCGATTTACGGTATTTTGTAGTGTTGGGCAATCTCGTTCATTGAGCGGATCGATCTTTTTCATTCCGTTCACCAAAAAGATCCGGGTCGTTTACTTCGTTCGTTGGATCTTTTTCGTTCAACAACACATTTGACTGCATTATTTTCTTTTGAAGTCGTTCGTTCTCTGCTGCATATGACTCCATCGATGTTTTCACCGAATCGTTCTTTTGAAAATGTTCGTTCACGAATGACACAACTGTTGTGTTACTTGCTTGTTCGTGTGCTAATGGGGGTGGTTTTGTTTCTGAACGTAGTGGTGGTGGTATTGATATGAAAGAACCAGATGAACGAATGATGCAAAAGAAAGATATGACCGAGATGTGCTACTGAATGAGGTGAGTTACTGAGCGAGATTAGCTCTCTGAATCATTGTTTGTTTTGTGTGGAAGGAAATGTGTGCTGCTTGCGCTAAAGCAGCGTTTGTTTAGAGTTTGACTGCAAAACCAATGCTGCTAATTTTGTAAGCAGCAATGACTCGTCCATCGGGGATCTAAATGAACGATATAAAAGAATGAGCTGGATACGGATCCGTTCGTTCTTTTCACGGAATCGTTCCTTTGAGCCGGTTCGTTCATGAACGACGCAACTCTAGTATTTTGCCATTTTTAGCTACATTTTGAGACCGATTTAGCTATAATTTGACATTTAGGGTTCTTAAGTGTCAATAAACTTATATAACAAAACTAGTGGGCGTAGGTCCACGTTTTGGTATAGCCCCCATATAACGGTGCCGCCCTATTTCAGGTATTTTGACGATTTAAGTCGCATTTCTAGACCGAATTAGCTATAATTTGATATTTAGGGTTCTTAAGTGCCAATAAACTTGTATAACAAAAGTTGTGGACATAGGTCCACGTTTTGGTATAGCGCCCATAGAACGGTACCACCCGATTTACGGTATTTTGACGTTTTTAGCCACATTTTCAGACCGATGTAGCTATAATTTAACAATTAGGGTTCTTAAGTGTCAATAAACTTATATAACAAAAGTTGTGGACATAGGCCCACGTTTTGGTATAGCCCTCATATAACGGTACCCCCCGATTTACGGTATTTTGCCATTTTTAGCTACATTTTGAGACCGATTTAGCTATAATTTGACATTTAGGGTTCTTAAGTGTCAATAAACTTATATAACAAAATTTGTGGACATAGGTCCACGTTTTGGTGTAGCCCCCATATAACGGTACCCCCCGATTTACGGTATTTTGTCGTTTTAGCTACATTTTCAGACCGATTTAGCTATAGTTTGACATTTAGGGTTCTTAAGTGTCAATAAACTTATATAATAAAAGTTGTGGACATAGGTCCACGTTTTGGTATAGACCCCATATAACGGTACCCCCGATTTACGGTATTTTAACGTTTATAGCTACATTTTCAGACCAATTTAGCTATAATTTGACATTTAGGGTTCTTAAGTGTCAATAAACTTATATAACAAAAGTTGTGGACATAGGTCCACGTTTTGGTATAGCCCCCATATAACGGTAACCCCCGATTTACGGTATTTTGCCGTTTTTAGCTACATTTGTAGACCGATTTAGCTATAATGGGTTCTTAAGTGTAAATAAACTTATATAACGAAAGTTGTGGACACAGGTCCGCGTTTTGGTATAGCCCCCATATAACGGTACCCCCGATTTATGGCATTTTGACGTTTTTAGTAACATTTTCAGATCGATTTAGCTATAAATTGACATTTAGGGTTCTTAAATGTCAATAAACTTATATAACTAGTGGACATAGGTCCAAGTTTTGGAATAGCCCCCATATAACGTTACCACAAGATTTCAGGTATTTTGACGTTTAAATTCACATTTCTAGACCAAATTAGCTATAATTTGATATTTAGGGTTCTTAGTGACCAAAAAACTTATATTCGAAATAATTATGAACGCAGGCTCACGTTTTGGTATAGCCCCATATAACGATACCTCGGTATAACGGATTTCGGTATCCCCATATGACGGATTTTCGGTGTTTTAAGAATTTTACCTACAAGTTTTAACCGAATTGTCTGTAATTTGAACATTTGACATTTACATTTCTTAGTGGTCATCACGCCTCTCCACCAAAAATTGTCAAGAAAGGTCGATGTATTGATAAAGCTCCCATATAAAAGTACCTTCCGATTTTCAGTAATTTGATGATTTTAGCTACAATATTAAACCGAACTAGCAGTAATTTGACATTTGAAATTCTTAGTTTTCACAACATCTCTCCATCAAAAATTGTCAACATAGGTCCATGTTCGGATATAGCTCCCATATAACGGTACCTCCCATTTTCTGTAATTGGCAATTTTAGCTACAATTTTTAACCGAACTAACTGTAATTTGACATTTGAAGGTTGTAGTGGTCACCACACATCTGCATCAACAATTTGCAACATAGCCCCAATATAACGATACTTCCCGATATTCGGTACTTTGAGGATTTGACTTAAAATGTTTAACCACGTAGGTCCATGTTTTGGTATCGCCCCAAAACAAACCTCCCGATTTTCCGTACCTTAGCTTTATTTTTTGGACGAACTTTCTGTAATTTGAAATTTAGAAGCCAACAAAAATTCTGCAACAAAAATTGTTCATTTAAGTTCATATTTTCGTATAGCCCACATACCTCCGAACTAGCTGTTAATGACATTTGAAGTTCCCACGTTATGTAATTTTAACCGTATGTAACCGTATGTAATTTTTTTAATTTTAATTTTTAACCGAATTAGGATTTATTTGACATTAAAGGCTCCCATCAAAAACTGTCAACATAGGTCCATGTTTTATTATAACCCCTATATAACGGTTTATATCTCGCCCACCAAAAATTGTCAACATACATAGTTAGATATAGGCACCATACAATAGGGCCTCCCGAATGAAGCATTTTATGTACATTATCTGACATTTTAACGTACCCACTTAAAGTTGGGGACAGGAAAGAAAACTATTTATTCCATTTTAGTTCAGAATATTTTATGGTGGAGGGTATGAAAAGTTCGGCCCGGCCGAACTTAACGCTCTTTTACTTGTTTACTTTGTGGATTTTTAAAATATTTTTCAAGTCGTGGATTTTTAAAATATTTTTCAAGTCATGGATTTTTAATATTTTTTAAGTCGTAGATTTTTTAATACTTTTTAAGTCGTAAATTTTTTAATATTTTTCAAGTCTTGGATTTTCCTAAAATATTAATCAAGTCGTGGATTTTTTAATATATTCAAGTCGTAGTTTTTTTAAATTATTTTTTAAGTCGTGAATTTTTTAATATATTCAAGTGGTGTTTTTTTTAATATTTTTCAAGTCGTGGATTTTTTAATATTCGTGGATTTTTTTAAACATTTTTCAAGTCGTAGATTTTTTAAAATAATTTTTAAGTCGTGGATTTTTTAATACATTCAAGTCGTGTATTTTTTTAAATATATCTGGTGTCTTGGATTTTTTTAATATTTTTCAAGTCGTGGATATTTTTTTAAATATTTTCGTGGATTTTCCTAATTTTATTCAAGTCGTGGAATTTTTAAATTATTTCTTAAGTCGTGGATTTTTATAAAACATTTTCAAGTCGTGGATTATTTTAATATTATTCAAGTCGTAGAGTTTTTAAGATTTTTCAAATCGTGGATTATTTTAATATTATTCAAGTCGAAGAGTTTTTAAGATTTTTCAAGTCTTGGAGTTTCCTAAAATATTTTTCAAGTCGTGGTTTTTTTAAAATATTTTTCAAGTCGTGGATTTTTTAAAATATATTTCACGTCGTAGATTTTTTTAAAGAATATATTTTTCAAACGCGTGGATTTTTTAATATATTTTCAAGTCGTGGATTATTTAATATTTTTTAGGTCGTAGATTTTTTAATATTTTTCAAGTTTTGGATTTTCCTAAAATATTTATCAAGTCGTGAATTTTTTAATATATTCAAGTCGTGGATTTTTTAATATATTCAAGTCGTTTTTTTAATATTTTTCGAGCAGTGGATTTTTTTTTTTTAAACATTTTTCAAGTAGTGGATTTTTTTAATATTATTCAAGTCGTAGAGTTTTTAAGATTTTTCAAGTCTTGGAGTTTCCTAAAATATTTTTCAAGTCGTGGTTTTTTTAAAATATTTTTCAAGTCGTGGATTTTTTAAAATATATTTCACTTCGTGGATCTTTAAAATATTTTTTAAGTCGTGGATTTTTTAATATAATCAAGTCGTGGATTTTTTAATATATCACTGTGCAACACTGAAAATGCAAACAACTTCTAATATTCATTTTTTGAAAGTACATATTTAGACTACAAAAACCCTAGTAAGGTTTTGTCCTGTCAGATCCAGTTCGGATTTTATGGCCTCATCTAAACCGGGCTAAATCTACACTTTTTTGCATTTATCAGGCCTTTATCTCAGAAACGAATAAGAATTTGGCCTTGCTGTCTTTAGCAATATTGTAGCCCTAAACCAGTAGAACTTAACTTTGGAAAAAACCACATAAGAAAAACTCCATCTAGGGCATCAAAATCTATAAAATATAGAAAAATGTACATAATTTCTAAAATTCTGGTCAGTATCGGCTAAACTATTGGGAGTTTAACCAAGTAACCTTTTGCAAAAATCTTCCAAATAAAGTTCTCAACAATTCCTTAGAACATTCAGAAACTCTAAAATGCTTACTTCATGTTGTTTCAGCGGTATTTTGCATCATATCTTCTACAACACGTATTTCAAACACAGTTCACTCCAACAGTTTATTCTCGCATTTCGGATTTCACTACATTATTGACATTTTTATTAAATCATCGTTGCAAAATGTACTGAAAACAACAGCATAGAGGAATTTTATAACAATGGCATGTTCTGAAGAGTTGTGTATTATATTCCAGGGAATATTTTTCCAAAAGAAAATATTTAGAAAAAATTAACGGTTTTGGAGATACGGTGAGAAATGTTAAAAAATTGTGGAATTTTTGCATATATTTTGAAATTTGAGGCAATAAATGTAGTTTTTCGAGTTCATTATTTCTCCAAATATTTTATTCTTGTCCTTATCTACAAATTTGATTCAGAGGTCAGAAGAAGATTCGCATTGGTTTCAGAGATATAGCCCCTAATTTCTTTAAAAACTCAATATTTAACCATGTTTAGATGGGGCCATAAAATCAAGTAATGGATTTTTTTAAAAATTTCTGGTGTCGTGGATTTTTTTAAAAATTTCTGGTGTCGTGGTTTTTTTTAAATATTTCTGGTGTCGTGGATTTTTTTAAATATTTCTGGTGTCGTGGATTTTTTTAAAATATTTCTGGTGTCGTAATTTTTTTTAAATATTTCTGGTGTCGTGGATTTTTTTAAAATATTTCTGGTGTCGTGGATTTTTTTTAAATATTTCTGGTGTCGTGGATTTTTTTTAATATTTCTGGTGTCGTGGATTTTTTAAAATATTTCTAGTGTCGTGGATTTTTTTAAATATTTCTGGTGTCGTGGATTTTTTTAAAATATTTCTGGTGTCGTGGATTTTTTTAAAATATTTCTGGTGTCGTGGATTTTTTTAAATATTTTTCAAGCCGTGGATTTTTTAATATTTTTCAAGTCGTGCATTTCTTTTCTAATATTTTCGTGGAATTTTTGAATTATTTTTTAAGTCGTGGAATTTTATAAAACATTTTTCAAGTAGTGGATTTTTTTAAATATGATTCAAGTCGTAGAGTTTTTAAGATTTTTCAAGTCTTGGAGTTTCCTAAAATATTTTTCAATTCGTGGATTTTTTAAAATATTTTTCAAGTCGTGGATGTTTTAATATATTCAAATAATAGATAATTTAATATATTCAAATCGTTGATTTTCTTAAAATAGTTAACATGTAGTGGATTTTTTTAATATTTTTCAAGTCGTGGATTTTTTAATAATTTTCAAGTCGTAGATTTTTTAAAATATTTTTCAAGTCGTGGATTGTTTAAAATATTTTTCAAGTCGTGGATTGTTTAAAATATTTTTCAAGTCGTGGATTTTTTAAAATATTTTTCAAGTCGTGGATTTTTTTAAACAATACTTTTCAAGACCTGATTAGATGATCATATAGTCGGCCCCGCCCGACTTTGATCCTTATCTTACTGGTTTAATATTTTTCAAGTCGTGGATAATTTTTAATATTTTTCAATTTAAAAAAAACTTTGCAATTCGTGGATTTTTTAATTTTTTAAAAAATACTTCTCAAACCGTCGATTTTTTAATATTTTTAAATTTTTTAAAAAAATACTTTTCAAGACGTGGATTTTTTTAAAAAAATATTTTCAATTCGTGAATTTTTTTAAAAAAGTACTTTTCAAGTCGTGTGTTTTTTAATATTTTTGAAAACTTGGATTTTTTTTAAAAAAATACTTTTCAAAACTTCGATTTTTTAAAAAATACTTTTCAAGTCTTGTATTTTTTAAACAATTCTTTTCAAGGCCTGATTAAAAATATTTTTTTAACGTGTGAATTATTTAAAGAATATATTTTCGAGACATGATTAAAAAAAATGTATCCAAGATGTGGATATTTTAAAGAATATTTTTTCAAGACGAAGATTTTTTATACAATAAAGAATATTTTTTCAAGAAGTGGATTTTTAAAAGAATATTTTTTTCTATTTCTAATTAAAATTTAGATATAAATTACAGTCATTCATAAGACTACACATCAATTTTAGTATTTATATCAACATCGTCTTTATTCACTTCACTTCTGTCAATAAATGTAAATTTCCCACTATAGTCCGGTCAAAATAGACATTGAAATAGCAAAAATTCCCACAGAGCTGAATTTTGGTGGAGAGCTAGGGTTTGCCATTAGAAGCAACGTCCTAAAAGTCCCTATCGATCCCATGTGTGCAAAAAAAATTATTCGGGGTCAAAGGTCAAATTTTAAGGGTTTTCAGGTTTTCGGATTTATTTCTTGAAAACTGTTGATCTAATCAAAAAGTGACTAAAGTAAATATTGTAGACAGAAAAATTATCTACACGTTTGACCTTCATAATTTTTTTCCTAGAAGGAAACATTCTTGAGATAAGCTGTTCTAAAAAACATATGATTTTTATGCACTTATAAGGGAAATATGCACATATTCAGACGAACCGGCTAAAATAAGCGAAGTAATCGGGTCTGTCCCCCAAAAAAATATATATTTTCTTGAAGAGCGAAATTATAGCTATCTTCTAAAAAAAATTCCAACAAAATCGGAACGTGTTTAGTAGAGTTATTTAATGTTAGAATAATTTTATGCAAAAATAGCCCATTTAACCCACATGTATAACCGAAAGCCCAACGGGAACGACCCCAACGAAAACTCTCCAATTTTTTTCAAGTTTTGTCCGATGGTAGGGATTGTTGCGCTGATTACGGAAATGTATAATTTTCAACGGTTGCGGATCCGGTTCGCCGGCTATTCGACCCGAAAGGCCAAATTTAAAAACCGGGTTAGACCCGGTTCTACTGAACCGATATCGTTTGAAAGCTTACGGAAGTATCTAACACATAGTGTCGTTACTTTAACCGGTTCGCCTCATAATGTACTTACGCGGCTAATTCTTTATTTGACCTTTAGATCGCGATATCTCGAAAATGGTAATTCTTTTTTAAGAATCATAAAGACCCCTCTTGTAGACAATTATTAACTCTACAACTTTTACTTTAGCCGGCTTTTTAAGTCTTACCGTTTTTGAGAAAAATTAAAAAAACTGAATACTGCCTCCAAAAATGACCTTTGACCCCGAATAACTTGTTTTGCACACATGGGATCGATGGGGACTTTTAGGACGTTGCTTCTAATGGATAACCCTAGCTCTCCACCAAAATTCAGCTTTGTAGGAATTTTTGCAATTTCCCCCTTATACGCATGTCTATTTTGAGGAATATATGTAAATACGGTAACATCATATTTAGAGTTAGGTATGAATTTCGGAATTCTTAAATCTTCCAGATTGAGGCCAAACCATGTGTAATTAGCCTGAAAATCAATATAAAAAAATAAAAAATAATTATTCCTTATCATAATTTTTGTTTGCTATTGGGCACTTTTTTGGAAATTCACTGTTTGCCAAAGATTTCTTAAGAAACGGCAATAGAAATCCCGAAAATCTTGCATTATTTTTGGTTATTAAATCACATCCTTTAAATTCAAGTTGAAACATGGTGGGTGAACGTTGCGCGACTTTTTGAGATGATGTTTTTAATTTCAGCGTAACCAATATGGTTAGATTTGTAGGCAGGATATCGAGGATTTGTATAAAAATATCTGCAATATGATTATCCTTACGGATATCGAAACGATAGTCGCGAGCATATAATTTATTTACTTTTGTCTCAGCCGTTAGAAACCTAATAGTTCTAAAATTTCCAGTTCTCTGCAAACAAACAGAAATATTGAAACAAAGAAAAAAATACAAAACTATTTATGTATATGTTGACAGTACCTTTAATTCGGTGTAAAGCCATAAGGTCGTCAGTATTAAAGTTAGTAGTGAAAATCTATACAGCATAGACATTTTATCGAACTAAGTGGAAAAATTTGAATAATGAAGAATTCGATTTTTTTTGGTAATGAACCAAAATGGATCATTAACAATAATTACAAAACAAAAATCTGATAAAAATCCACAGACAAGTGGAGTTGAATAAATTTAACCATGTGGGACCATGAAATTATTTTATATATTTGGAACAATTATAATTATTATGAAATTTTTTCATATTAATGAGTGCACCCCTATATTGTGAGATGTTTGTGGAACAATTAAATTATTATGAAACTTTTCTCATATCAATGAGTGCACCCCCATTCATATTAGCGCAATCATATTGAACCTACTTTTGATCGTTAAAGGTGTGATGTTGTCTGTTCTGTGATTGACACAGGTATTTATTGTGCCAGGCGGACCAGGACTACCCTTTGTGAACATTTTAAAGGACTCATCGAACAGGCCTTAAATTGTCCACATACGAAAAAAATACAAATTTTGTAAGGAAGGAGTCTGTCAATATGGCCCATCTTCGAAGCTGATATATGTTTAAAAAAAATAATATGAGGGCAAAAGTTTTGATCCGTTCAAGAGTTATTGTGCACATCGGAAAGCCTAACAGACGGACGGATCTAAATCCAGTCAAAATTGTCGGAAAATATAGTTAAAAAAATCACACTTTGACCATATCCCTTTAAAGTGTTCTGATGCATTCAATAGAGAGCGATAGTGGACAAGAGAATATTTTTTTGAAGACGTGGATTTTTAAAAAAATATTTTTCCAAGATGTGGATTTTTAAAAAAATATTTTTTCCAGATGTGGGTTTTTAAAAAAATATGTGACGTGGATTTTTAAAGAATATTTTTTAAAACAATAATTTTTCAAAAACACTTGTTTAAAAATTTTTTCTATAGAAAAACACTTGTCCCAACAATTTTCCTATAGAAAAACACTTGTCCCAACAATTTTTCTATAGAGAAACACTTGTCCCAACAATTTTTCTATAGAAAAACACTTGTCCCAAAAATTTTTCTATAGAAAGACACGTGTCCCAACAATTTTTCAATAGAAAAACACTTGTCCCAACAAATTTTCTATAGAAAAACACTTGTCCCAACAAATTTTCTATAGAAAAACACTTGTCCCAACAAATTTTCTATAGAAAAATACTTGTCCCAACAAATTTTCTATAGAAAAATACTTGTCCCAACAATTTTTCTATAGAAAAATACTTGTCCCTAAAATTTTTCTATAAAAAAACACTTGTCCCAACAATTTTTCTATAGAAAAACACTTGTCCCAACAAATTTTCTATAGAAAAACACTTGTCCCAACAAATTTTCTATAGAAAAATACTTGTCCCAACAAATTTTCTATAGAATAATACTTGTCCCAACAAATTTTCTATAGAAAAATACTTGTCCCTAAAATTTTTCTATAAAAAAACACTTGTCGCAACAATTTTTCTATAGAAAAACACTTGTCCCAACAATTTTTCTATAGAAAAACACTTGTCCCAACAATTTTTCTATAGAAAAACACTTGTCCCAACAATTTTTCTGTAGAAAAACACTTGTCCCAACAATTTTTCTGTAGAAAAACACTTGTCCCAACAATTTTTCTATAGAAAAACACTTGTCCCAACAATTTTTCTATAGAAAAACTCTTGTCCCAACAATTTTTCTATAGAAAAACTCTTGTCCCAACAATTTTTCTATAGAAAATCACTTGTCCCAACAATTTTTCTATAGAAAAACACTTGTCCCAACAATTTTTCTATAGAAAAACACTTGTCCCAACAATTTTTCTATAGAAAAACACTTGTCCCAACAATTTTTCTATAGAAAAACACTTGTCCCAACAATTTTTCTATAGAAAAACACTTGTCCCAACAATTTTTCTATAGAAAAACACTTGTCCCAACAATTTTTCTATAGAAAAACACTTGTCCCAACAATTTTTCTATAGAAAAACACTTGTCCCAACAATTTTTCTATAGAAAAACACTTGTCCCAACAATTTTTCTATAGAAAAACACTTGTCCCAACAATTGTTGTGTGAAAACACACTTGTCCCAACAATTGTTCTAGAAAAAACACTTGTCCCAAAAATTTTTCTATTGAAAAAACACTTGTCCCAACAATTTTTCTATAGAAAAACACTTGCCCCAAAAATTTTTCTATAGAAAAACACTTGTCCCAACAATTTTTCTATAGAAAAACACTTGTCCCAACAATTTTTCTATAGAAAAACACTTGTCCCAACAATTTTTGTATAGAAAAACACTTGTCCCAACAATTTTTGTATAGAAAAACACTTGTCCCAACAATTTTTCTATAGAAAAACACTTGTCCCAACAATTTTTCTATAGAAAAACACTTGTCCCAACAATTTTGCTATAGGAAAACGCTTGTGCCAAAAATTTTTATATGGAAAAACGCTTGTCCCAACAATTTTTCTATAGAAAAACGCTTGTCCCAACAATTTTTCTATAGAAAAACACTTGTCCCAACAATTTTTCTATAGAAAAACACTTGTCCCAACAATTTTTCTATAGAAAAACACATGTCCCAACAATTTTTCTATAGAAAAACACTTGTCCCTACAATTTTTCTATAGAAAAACACTTGTCCCCACAATTTTTCTATAGAAAAACACTTGTCCCAACACTTTTTCTATAGAAAAACACTTGTCCCAACAATTTTTCTATAGAATAACAATTGTCCCAACAATTTTTCTTTAGACAAACAATTGTCCCAATAATTTTTCTATAGAATAACAATTGTCCCAATAATTTTTCTATAGAAAAACACTTGTCCCAAAAATTTTTCTATAGAAAAACACTTGTCCCAACAATTTTTCTATATCGAAACACTTGTCCCAATAATTTTTCGATAGAAAAACACTTGTCCCAACAATTTTTCGATCGAAAAACACTTGTCCCAACAATTTTTCGATCGAAAAACACTTGTCCCAACAATTTTTCGATCGAAAAACACTTGTCCCAACAATTTTTGTATAGCGAAACACTTGTCCCAATAAATTTTCTATAGACAAACAATTGTCCCAACAATTTTTGTATAGAAAAACACTTGTCCCAACAATTTTTCTATAGAAAAACACGAGTCCCAACAATTTTTCTATAGAAAAACACTTGTCCCAACAATTTTTCTATAGAAAAACACTTATCCCAAAAATTTTTCTATAGAAAAACACTTGTCCCAACAATTTTTCTATAGAAAAACACTTGTCCCAACAATTTTTCTATAGAAAAACACCTCTCCCAACAATTTTTCTATAGAAAAACACTTCTCCCAACAATTTTTTTTTATAGAAAAACACTTCTCCCAACAATTTTTCTATAGAAAAACACTTGTCCCAACAATTTTTCTATAGAAAAACACTTGTCCCAACAATTTTTCTATAGAAAAACACTTGTCCCAACAATTTTTCTATAGAAAAACACTTGTCCCAACAATTTTTCTATAGAAAAACACTTGTCCCAACAATTTTTCTATAGAAAAACACTTGTCCCAACAATTTTTCTATAGAAAAACACTTGTCCCAACAATTTTTCTATAGAAAAACACTTGTCCCAACAATTTTTCTATAGAAAAACACTTGTCCCAATAATTTTTCTATAGAAAAACACTTGTCCCAACAATTTTTCTATAGAAGAACACTTGTCCCAACAATTTTTCTATAGAAAAACACTTGTCCCAACAATTTTTCTATAGAAAAACACTTGTCCCAACAATTTTTCTATAGAAAAACACTTGTCCCAACAATTTTTCTATAGAAACACACTTGTCTCAACAATTTTTCTATAGAAAAACACTTTTCCCAACAATTTTTCTATAGAAAAACACTTGTCCCAACAATTTTTGTATAGAAAAACACTTGTACCAACAATTTTTCTATAGAAAAACAAAACAACAATTGTCCCAATAATTTTTCTATAGAAAAACACTTGTCCGAACAATTTTTTTATAGAAAAACACTGGTCCCAACAATTTTTTCTATAGAAAAACACTTGCCCCAAAAATTTTTCTATAGAAAAACAATTGCCCCAACAATTTTTCTATAGAGAAGCACTTGTCCCAACAATTTTTCTATAGAAAAAACACTTGTACTTGTCTTAACAATTTTTCTATAGAAAAATTGTTGGGACAAGTGTTTTTCTATAGAAAAATTGTTGGGACAAGTGTTTTTTCTATAGAAAAATTGTTGGGACAAGTGCTTCTCTATAGAAAAATTGTTGGGGCAATTGTTTTTCTATAGAAAAATTTTTGGGGCAAGTGTTTTTCTGTAGAAAAATTTTTGGGGCAAGTGTTTTTCTATAGAAAAAATTGTTGGGACAAGTGTTTTTCTATAAAAAAATTGTTCGGACAAGTGTTTTTCTATAGAAAAATTATTGGGACAATTGTTGTTTTGTTTTTCTATAGAAAAAATGTTGGTACAAGTGTTTTTCTATACAAAAATTGTTGGGACAAGTGTTTTTCTATAGAAAAATTGTTGGGACAAGTGTTTTTCTATAGAAAAATTGTTGAGACAAGTGTGTTTCTATAGAAAAATTGTTGGGACAAGTGTTTTTCTATAGAAAAATTGTTGGGACAAGTGTTTTTCTATAGAAAAATTGTTGGGACAAGTGTTTTTCTATAGAAAAATTGTTGGGACAAGTGTTCTTCTATAGAAAAATTGTTGGGACAAGTGTTCTTCTATAGAAAAATTGTTGGGACAAGTGTTTTTCTATAGAAAAATTATTGGGACAAGTGTTTTTCTATAGAAAAATTGTTGGGACAAGTGTTTTTCTATAGAAAAATTGTTGGGACAAGTGTTTTTCTATAGAAAAATTGTTGGGACAAGTGTTTTTCTATAGAAAAATTGTTGGGACAAGTGTTTTTCTATAGAAAAATTGTTGGGACAAGTGTTTTTCTATAAAAAAAATTGTTGGGAGAAGTGTTTTTCTATAGAAAAATTGTTGGGAGAGGTGTTTTTCTATAGAAAAATTGTTGGGACAAGTGTTTTTCTATAGAAAAATTTTTGGGATAAGTGTTTTTCTATAGAAAAATTGTTGGGACAAGTGTTTTTCTATAGAAAAATTTTTGGGACACGTGTTTTTCTATATTAAAATTGTTGGGACAAGTGTTTTTCTATACAAAAATTGTTGGGACAATTGTTTGTCTATAGAAAATTTTATTGGGACAAGTGTTTCGCTATACAAAAATTGTTGGGACAAGTGTTTTTCTATCGAAAAATTGTTGGGACAAGTGTTTTTTCGATCGAAAAATTGTTGGGACAAGTGTTTTTTGATCGAAAAATTGTTGGGACAAGTGTTTTTCTATCGAAAAATTATTGGGACAAGTGTTTCGATATAGAAAAATTGTTGGGACAAGTGTTTTTCTATAGAAAAATTTTTGGGACAAGTGTTTTTCTATAGAAAAATTATTGGGACAATTGTTATTCTATAGAAAAATTATTGGGACAATTGTTTGTCTAAAGAAAAATTGTTGGGACAATTGTTATTCTATAGAAAAATTGTTGGGACAAGTGTTTTTCTATAGAAAAATTGTTGGGACAAGTGTTTTTCTATAGAAAAATTGTTGGGACAAGTGTTTTCTATAGAAAAATTGTTGGGACAAGTGTTTTTCTATAGAAAAATTGTTGGGACAAGTGTTTTTCTATAGAAAAATTGTTGCGACAAGTGTTCTTCTATAGAAAAATTGTTGGGACAAGTGTTTTTCTATAGAAAAATTATTGGGACAAGTGTTTTTCTATAGAAAAATTGTTGGGACAAGTGTTTTTCTATAGAAAAATTGTTGGGACAAGTGTTTTTCTATAGAAAAATTGTTGGGACAAGTGTTTTTCTATAGAAAAATTGTTGGGACAAGTGTTTTTCTATAGAAAAATTGTTGGGACAAGTGTTTTTCTATAGAAAAATTGTTGGGACAAGTGTTTTTCTATAAAAAAATTGTTGGGAGAAGTGTTTTTCTATAGAAAAATTGTTGGGAGAGGTGTTTTTCTATAGAAAAAATTGTTGGGACAAGTGTTTTTCTATAGAAAAATTTTTGGGATAAGTGTTTTTCTATAGAAAAATTGTTGGGACAAGTGTTTTTCTATAGAAAAAATGTTGGGACACGTGTTTTTCTATAGAAAAATTGTTGGGACAAGTGTTTTTCTATACACAAAAATTGTTGGGACAATTGTTTGTCTATAGAAAATTTATTGGGACAAGTGTTTCGCTATACAAAAATTGTTGGGACAAGTGTTTTTCTATCGAAAAATTGTTGGGACAAGTGTTTTTCGATCGAAAAATTGTTGGGACAAGTGTTTTTTGATCGAAAAATTGTTGGGACAAGTGTTTTTCTATCGAAAAATTATTGGGACAAGTGTTTCGATATAGAAAAATTGTTGGGACAAGTGTTTTTCTATAGAAAAATTTTTGGGACAAGTGTTTTTCTATAGAACAATTATTGGGACAATTGTTATTCTATAGAAAAATTATTGGGACAATTGTTTGTCTAAAGAAAAATTGTTGGGACAATTGTTATTCTATAGAAAAATTGTTGGGACAAGTGTTTTTCTATAGAAAAATTGTTGGGACAAGTGTTTTTCTATAGAAAAATTGTGGGGACAAGTGTTTTTCTATAGAAAAATTGTTGGGACAAGTGTTTTTCTATAGAAAAATTGTTGGGACAAGTGTTTTTCTATAGAAAAATTGTTGGGACAAGTGTTTTTCTATAGAAAAATTGTTGGGACAAGTGTTTTTCTATAGAAAAATTGTTGGGACAAGTGTTTTTCTATAGAAAAATTGTTGGGACAAGCGTTTTTCCATATAAAAATTTTTGGCACAAGCGTTTTCCTATAGCAAAATTGTTGGGACAAGTGTTTTTCTATAGAAAAATTGTTGGGACAAGTGTTTTTCTATAGAAAAATTGTTGGGACAAGTGTTTTTCTATAGAAAAATTGTTGGGACAAGTGTTTTTCTATAGAAAAATTGTTGGGACAAGTGTTTTTTTCTATAGAAAAATTGTTGGGACAAGTGTTTTTCTATAGAAAAATTTTTGGGGCAAGTGTTTTTCTATAGAAAAATTGTTGGGACAAGTGTTTTTTCAATAGAAAAATTTTTGGGACAAGTGTTTTTTCTAGAACAATTGTTGGGACAAGTGTTTTTCTATAGAAAAATTGTTGGGACAAGTGTTTTTCTATAGAAAAATTGTTGGGACAAGTGTTTTTCTATAGAAAAATTGTTGGGACAAGTGTTTTTCTATAGAAAAATTGTTGGGACAAGTGTTTTTCTATAGAAAAATTGTTGGGACAAGTGTTTTTCTATAGAAAAATTGTTGGGACAAGTGTTTTTCTATAGAAAAATTGTTGGGACAAGTGATTTTCTATAGAAAAATTGTTGGGACAAGAGTTTTTCTATAGAAAAATTGTTGGGACAAGAGTTTTTCTATAGAAAAATTGTTGGGACAAGTGTTTTTCTATAGAAAAATTGTTGGGACAAGTGTTTTTCTACAGAAAAATTGTTGGGACAAGTGTTTTTCTATAGAAAAATTGTTGGGACAAGTATTTTTCTATAGAAAAATTGTTGGGACAAGTATTTTTCTATAGAAAATTTGTTGGGACAAGTGTAGAAAAACACTTGTCCCAACAATTTTTGTATAGAAAAACACTTGTACCAACAATTTTTCTATAGATAAACAAAACAACAATTGTCCCAATAATTTTTCTATAGAAAAACACTTGTCCGAACAATTTTTTTATAGAAAAACACTTGTCCCAACAATTTTTTCTATAGAAAAACACTTGCCCCAAAAATTTTTCTATAGAAAAACAATTGCCCCAACAATTTTTCTATAGAGAAGCACTGGTCCCAACAATTTTTCTATAGAAAAAACACTTGTCCCAACAATTTTTCTATAGAAAAACACTTGTCCCAACAATTTTTCTATAGAAAAACACTTGTCCCAACAATTTTCTATAGAAAAACACTTGTCCCAACAATTTTTCTATAGAAAAATACTTGTCTTAACAATTTTTCTATAGAAAAACACTTGTCCCAACAATTTTTCTATAGAAAAACACTTGTCCCAACAATTTTGCTATAGGAAAACACTTGTCCCAACAATTTTTCTATAGAAAAACACTTGTCCCAACAATTTTTCTATAGAAAAACACTTGTCCCAACAATTTTTCTATAGAAAAACACTTGTCCCAACAATTTTTCTATAGAAAAACACTTGTCCCAACAATTTTTCTATAGAAAAACACTTGTCCCAACAATTTTTCTATAGAAAAACACTTGTCCCAACAATTTTTCTATAGAAAAACACTTGTCCCAACAATTTTTCTATAGAAAAACACTTGTCCCAACAATTTTTCTATAGAAAAACACTTGTCCCAACAATTTTTCTATAGAAAAACAATTATCCCAATAATTTTTCTATAGAAAAACAATTGTCCCAATAATTTTTCTATAGAAAAACACTTGTCCCAACAATTTTAATTTTTTAAAAACACTTGTTTAAAAAATTTTTCTATAGAAAAACACTTGTCACAACAATTTTTCTAAAGAAAAACACTTGTCCCAACAATTTTTCTATAGTAAAACACTTGTCCCAACAATTTTTCTATAGAAAAACACTTGTCCCAACAATTTTTCTATAGAAAAACACTTGTCCCAACAATATTTCTATAGAAAAACACTTCTCTCAACAATTTTTCTATAGAAAAACACTTGTCCCAACAATTTTTCTATAGGAAAACACTTGTCCCAACAATTTTTCTATAGGAAAACACTTGTCCCAATAATTCTACTATAGAAAAACACTTTACCAACAATTTTGCTATAGAAAAACACTTTACCAACAATTTTGCTATAGAAAAACACTTATCCTAGCAATTTTTCTATAGAAAAACACTTGTCCCAACAATTTTTCTATAGAAAAACACTTGTCCCAACAATTTTTCTATAGAAAAACACTTGTCCCAACAATTTTTCTATAGAAAAACACTTGTCCCAACAATTTTTCTATAGAAAAACACTTGTCCCAAAAATTTTTCTATAGAAAAACACTTGTCCCAACAATTTTTCTATAGAAAAACACTTGCGCCAACAATTTTTCTATAGAAAAACACTTGCGCCAACAATTTTTCTATAGAAAAACACTTGCGCCAACAATTTTTCTATAGAAAAACACTTGCGCCAACAATTTTTCTATAGAAAAACACTTGTGCCAACAATTTTTCTATAGAAAAACACTTGTGCCAACAATTTTTCTATAGAAAAACACTTGTGCCAACAATTTTTCTATAGAAAAACACTTGTGCCAACAATTTTTCTATAGAAAAACACTTGTGCCAACAATTTTTCTATAGAAAAACACTTGTGCCAACAATTTTTCTATAGAAAAACACTTGTGCCAACAATTTTTCTATAGAAAAACTCTTGTCCCAACAATTTTTCTATATCGAAACACTTGTCCCAATAATTTTTCTATAGAAAAACACTTGTCCCAACAATTTTTCTAT